>NW_024412411.1:14728841-14904028 GCF_014898765.1 Herpailurus yagouaroundi | reverse complement strand
AAGAACTTGATCTAATATACAAAGGCAGTTTACTTTGAAATAGCTTCACTATTTTACAGTTTTTTAAGTTTTCCTGTGTCTAAAACTAACAAATTTGGAAATTTTGGATTGGTTTCAATTGCTTTGTCTGTCATACTGTAGTAAGATTTATGTTTTTCTTAAATTTAAGCTTTTTTTTTTTTTAAAAACAAACTTTAGAAGTGAGTACATTAAAGACTTAAAAAAAAGCTCTTAAGAATTTGTAGCTGTATTTACAAGAATTTTTCCTTTGAGTTAAAGCAAAAGTACTAGTATTTTTCATTATTGACATCCTTCTTGTGTACTACTTAAGGAAGATGTCTGTCAACATCATTTAACTTAATATTTTTCTATTTTTTTAGCCTCCTCAAATGGGAAGTGTACCTGTAATGACACAACCAACCTTAATATATAGCCAGCCTGTCATGAGACCACCAAACCCCTTTGGTCCTGTATCAGGAGCACAGGTATTAATGTGCCATATGTAACTTTTAATGTGCTTGATGTAGAAAGAATATAATACTAAGAATTCCTCTTACACAACTTGAGAAACAAGCTATTAGTGTTTTTTCCCCATTGATGGTGGATGTTGTCTTGTTTGCCTCTTTATCATCTAGGAGCTTTTAAGAATATTATTTGGAAGGAAAGTACAAGCAGATTACAAACATTAAGGATGAAAAATTCTTGATAACTTGTAGTTGGTCAATCCAGAGGGTGGTTTTTCTGAGATTAAGGAACCTACTTTCTGTTCATGATTCTGGCTTGCTCTCCCTTGTGAACCCTAGAAACTGAGCTCCAGTGCCTTGGTTTGAATGGTGCTACACGAAAGATGTTGCCCTTGAGATGTTTGTACCACAAGACAAGTCTACAAAAAGATGTGAATGTTATTTTTTTTATTAGATAACTTCCTGCCACTGAGGATTGTATTTAAACACAAACTGGTGGGGGTGGGGGGGGGTGTGGGGAGGAAGGCAAACAAAGAAACAAACAAACAAAAACTTGAAATGCCATGCTGACCTAATTTCTTTGAAAGAGAGACTTTTCAGATGTTTCGTAGACCCTCTCCCAGGTCCTGAAATTTCACCCCAAATACTCAGTTTGTTTTTCATCCCATTTTTGTTAGCATTAGAGGAATCTGGATTTTTTGTTTTGTTTTGTTTTGTTTTTTGAAAGTTTCTCCTCATTATGGGTAGGAGAGATATGAAATTTGTTAGTCCCTTCTTTCTGGCATACCAGTGGATGAGACACTCAGGAAGTGATAGAATGTTTTTTCTATCACAAGGGGATCGATCCTTTTGTTTTTCAGCCCTTTTGAAGAATTTAACTCATTTCATAAATTAGCATCTTAGGGAGCACCAGTAACTTGGGATGGGTAGTGAATTTCGTTCTGATTAAAAGGTAAAATCCATGTTCTTTGCAGTTCATATATTTACCCTTTTGCCTCTTTTTTCCATGTTAAAGTGATCTTCCTGTTTGTTTATCAGAGTATTTACCATGAAGGTTGCTGGGAGTAAGGGTACTTGATGCAGCCATAACTTTTTTATAAGTCACTTATTTCGTATGTATTTGTTTTTATAAGATGGATTATGGATATGTATACCTTTCTTTCCCTTCTTTTACCAGTAGTAGGCCTAAGTACTGACTTAACTTGCTAAAGAAATAGATTAGATTTTGATAATCTTTTAAAATGTTGATGATTTCCCTAACTATTGGTGTAGATGCTTTCTTGAGATTATATGTCTTCCTCATGTCATTTTGTTTTTCTGTTTTTTTCTTTTTCAGTTTTTTTTCTCTGTTATCTATACTTTTAACTTCAGATATGTATGATTTATTTAATTAAAAAAATTTTTTTAATGTTTTTTTACTTTTTTTTTTTTTTTTCAACGCTTTATTTATTTTTGGGACAGAGAGAGACAGAGCATGAACGGGGGAGGGGCAGAGAGAGAGGGAGACACAGAATCAGAAACAGGCTCCAGGCTCTGAGCCATCAGCCCAGAGCCTGACGCGGGGCTCTAACTCACAGACGGTGAGATCGTGACCTGGCTGAAGTCGGACGCTTAACCGACTGCGCCACCCAGGCGCCCCAATGTTTTTTTACTTTTGAGAGAGCCAGCACAAAGGGAGGAAGGACAGAGAGAGAGGGGCAGACATAGAATCTGAAGCAGGTTCCGAGCTGTCAGCACAGAGCCCGACGCAGGGCTTGAACTCATGAACTGTGAGATCATGACCCGAGCCGAAGTTGTTGGATGCTTAACCAACTGAGCTGCCCAGGGGCCCCAGTATCATTTATTTTTAAAAATTACTTTTATTTTTTTGCTGATTGGACTAAGTGATTAGCACCTGAAATGTATTTAAGAGAAAAAGCTATAGTCCATAGCTATACATTTACCAGGAAATACTGACTACAGTAATTTTTTCCCTGATGTGTGACTAAACCCTGTATCCCCAGTCTGGGTCTTATCTTGCAGGCTCCTGTCTCGGAAACATAATACATCATAACCTTAAGCTTGGATAATGCCAGACTGTTTGCAGGCACTTACTGTTTCACCCTCTTCTCAACATAATACCTAAGGTGGATGGGCCGACCATCCTATTTTTCCGATAGAGAAAGCTGAGACTTGGAAATGTTCTTCAGCCAAGTAAATGGTGAAATGCAACTATCCCCAGGAATCCCTCATTTCTGATTTGTATCACCCTGCCTCTGTACTAATGGGACTGAGTCCATATGGGTACTCTACTAGCATGTAGCACTGAACCACTCTGCCAATCTTTTGAGTTTCCTGCTGGATTATAAACTACATTTACACATTTCAGGATATAACTACTATAAATGTCAAGAACATCTATAGTTGTAGGGAATGCTTTCAATCTTACTGAAACATTTTGTATGAATTTTGCTTTTTTAAAAAAAATATGGTTAAAAAATCATAGTAAAAATCTACCTTTATAAAAAGTGCTGACTCCCTAGCATCTGCTCTTAATCCAGGTTTTATATACTGTTGCCTTCTAAAATCCACATAACACCAAAATATGCAAACATGAAACATCAAAAAACATGCTAGAATTTTCATGTCATGAAGAGACACAGTGGCAGAACTACCTTTTCCTAATCAAATTATGTCAAAAGAGAAAAGAAATGAGAACATTAGAGCAATAATGCTCTATTATTGCTGATAATAATTAACTGATTTCTTCCAGTTAAGAAATCAAATTTGATGTGAGTACTTAACTTTGAATATTATAGATTAAAGAAAGCACATAAAGGAAGCAAATGGATAACCAGGAAAAAAATCAGGTGGCAGTGAAGTGACTCAAAAAAGCTTCAGTCAGTTTGAATCAGTTGAACGGCAGAATCCTAAATCTTTTAATGTTACTTTTAATCCCTTTTCTCCCTTTGTTCTCCAGGTGTCTCATCACAAAGCCCTACTAATTGTTCCTCTCCTGTCATTAGATCCACCCTTCTTGTCTTCTGCAGGGACCCTTAATCTCAGGTTTCTTTTGCAGTAGTTTCCCTGTGTATCTTGCCTTGTAATTTAATCTATTTTATAAATACTCCAGTAATCTGATATGGCAGTATTTTTAGCGTCTTATCTCCATATTTAAAAATAAGGAAGTGAATCTAAATATAACAACATGTGAACATCCCTTAGCTTTCCTTCTGGCTTAACAGCTGCCTCACAAAGTCTCCATATTTGTAACAGTAATAGTGAGTAAACAGAATATTCAGGTTCTTCAATTCCCATGCCTTTATAGTTCTCCGTAAGTATCCAGTTTTCTGCTGCTACTTATTATCTTTGCCACAAGGCCTTTATCTGTCATAAAGTAGATTTATTCTTTATTTATTCTTTAAGTTTTTATTTTAATTCTAGTTAGTTAACACATAGTGTTATATTAGTTTCAGGTATATAGTGTAGTGATTCAACAGTTCCATACATGTCCCAGTGTTCATTCTTCACTAATTCTTTAGTCATCTGTCGCCCTTTCAGTACTTCTGAGATCTAAAGTTCTTTTCCTTATCCTGTATTATTTTTCTTTATAGAACTTACCACTATCTAACATCTGTTCATCTGTCCCATCTGTCCATCACCCATCCATCCATCCGTCCGTCCATCCATCCATCCATCCATCCATCCATCCATCCAGTGTAACAAGAGACTCCTGTAATAGATTGTAAGCCTCCTAGAGGCAGGCTTTTATGTGGCTTGTTTACTTCTGTGTCCCTGGTTCTTAGAATAGTACCTGACTCGTAATAGTTTTGAACATTGTCAAACAAGTGAATTTGGTTGAAAAACTTTCCTTTTCTATTGTGTAACTTACTTGTTCCTCATTGACCTCTCTTTTTACTTATTTATGACCACTGTAATAATTTAGAGCAATGTTTAAGATTGGTTTAATTTGTTAGCTAATGGTTATTGTAGCCTAAAATATTTGACAACTGTCACCTAAGGAATGAAGATACTTTTAATTTCGTGATTGATTTTTTTTTAAGTTTATTTATTTATTATTTCTGAGAGAGCGAGCGAGAGCACGCTCAAGCAAGCGCACAAGTAGGGAAGGGGCAGAGAGAGAGGGAGACAGAATCTGAAACAGGCTCCAGACTCTGCACTGTCAGCATAGAGCCCAACACAGTGCTCAAACTCATGAGCCACGAGCCGCTGTGGCTCCCCTATGATTGATTATTTTTAATAATTAAAACAATTAAACTATTTATGTTTGAAGTAGGTGAGTTTTTTCATGTTTTAGTTTTTAATTGTTCTTAGGTAGTCCCTTGAATTAATTTTGTCCATTCAAATGCTAGCTGTAACCAGATAGTTACATTTTTAAATTTTTTTAACGTTTATTCATTTTTGAGAGACGGAGCACGAGTGGGGGAGGGGCAGAGAGAGAGAGAGAGAGAGAGAGAGAGAGAGAGAGAGAATATCTGAAGCAGGCTCCAGACTCTGAGCTGTCAGCACAGAGCCTGACATGGGGCTCGAACTCAAACAGATTGTGATGTGAGCCCAAGTTGGACACTTAAACGACTGTGCCATCCAGGTGCCCCCCCAGAATAATTTTTCTTAATGAATTACCTTTCAGTTCTCTCATTATTTCCTCTGCCCCTTTTTTCAGTTGGATTCCTACTTGAAGACCAACACCATCTTTGTACGTGGTAAATGAAATGGTAATTTAAATGTAAAATGAAATCCCATTAAAATAGAACCTTTTAATCAAATCCCAGTACTACACCTAGTGCCAAAAATCTTTCCCTGCTCCTTGAAATGCCTTTTTGAGTCCTGTTACTCACCCAGAACGTTACTTGTATCTTCTGGTCTTGTGATTATTCTAAATAAAGTTAATATTTTTGAGAGTATATCAGCCCTCCTAGATAAGTTCATCTTATTACATTTAATGAGCCATTCCAAACAATGTGTTCTGTGTCCTACATTATATCTAGGTTATAAGTGCTGCATTAGTGCCTGTTAGCTAATACCTTCCGGATGGCTGTTAGCTCAGACTAGACTATTCTCTTCTTTAGTATATTGTCTTTAATAGACTACACTGTGGTGAAATTACGACTTTCTATACACTTACCCTGTTCTCATCTCATTTTTTTGTGCAGGCTTATTCTGTATTTTTTAGATAGTTTTGTGTAACTGTTAGTTGTTTAAAAAGATGGGGATTATGTTCTGTTTCATGCCCAACACTGTAGCTTAAAAAAATACATATGTGTTCTACATTAGTGCATCCTCCTAGATGTTTGACTACATGGAAAATACCAGCTCCCTGTGGTTAGTGATTTTTTGTTTTTCTCTTCTGTGCTTCCTCTCAGTTTTATTCACTATTTAATGGCTTGTTACAAGTGTGCCTTTTTGTTAACTAGAGTAGAATGGGACTCTTACACCTTCTCTTAATGGTGTTTTATGTAAATCTTACTGATACTTACTGGTGTATACATGGAAATGTCCATTGCTGACCAGTAGTTTGTTAAACTTATCCTGCATTGCAATATGCAGCTATTCTATTAGAAATGGAGACAGTTAATCTAGTTAGTTTCAGTTTTCTTTTGAAAGTCATTATGATGTGAAATAACACTCTTTTATTGAATATCAGGCAGTTTAGATGTTGTTGAAGATCCTAAGGGCGGGTGGTGGGGGGGGGGAGGTGGGAGTGAATGTTGTGTTAGTTATGTTCTTATCACTTCCTTGTATGAGAAACTCACTCTGATTCCATACCAATCTATTTTCCCAAAAGCAATATGAAAAACAGAATGTTACACTTGGGTATTTAATTTTTAAAATAGCTTTTAAGAGTTTTATTGGTTTTGATTGGTATTGTTATATTTTTGTTTGTTTTTTAAATGGAGGCTTGCGAGTTTTGTTTATGGAGGATATGGCTAAAGATGCAAAATGGATGCTGTGTTTTGTTTGTAATGGCCAGTTTGGCCAATTTTAAATAAGTCTGACATCAGTTAAGTGTCTGAAAGGAAACAAAGGCTTGTTGTGAGTGCCTTTTCCCCTTCTAAATAGGAACACTGTTAGATATAGGAATAATTCAAGTTTTACAAAAAATTGCCTTTTTAATGACTTTCTTGTGTGTCAGAATTAGTGACTCTTTTTGTTATTGGGGCTTAGTTTCTTTCTCTTTTTTTCTTTCTTTCTTTTTTTTTTTTTAAACTTTCCTGGTGCATTAATTGTGGGTGTTGGCAGTGCCTCTTCTGTCAGCTGATCTGTCCAGCTGGATTTCTGTGAAAAAGGCCTTTTGCCTTGTCAGCAGTGTGTTATGCTCATTTATTCTTGCCTGGTAGACTGTAAGGAAATTTATTTTGGGAATTGGGATTTAGCACCATAGGTGAGAGTGGTTCTGTAGTCCCCAGGGCACACGTGAATCAGTCAAAAATTTGAGGAGTCCCATCTGCTGACAATTGAAGATATTAAGACAACCTGTAGAGTAAGACCTTCTTACTGGGTTTTTGCTGAGGACTTTCTTTGCAAAAGTAGAGATCTAATTTCTTGTCTTGAAACCAGAACATATTCTTAAAATCTTGAATGACTGTAAAGTTCTACAAAATCTTCATGATGAACATCAGTGACCATATACAGCACTGTATATAGATGAAAACACAACAGTTTATTGACTGTTTAACATTTACTAGAGAAGTCCCTTTTAAAAAATTATTTCTCTACTCTCACTATAATTTTTTCCTGTATGTTAAATATAGCCATAAAGTCTAGCTAAGTTGAAATTAATTGGGATAGCAGATTTTAGAGAGGAAACGAAGCACCTGCCTTGGTGTCAGCAGATTTGCATTTGAGTCTACTGTTAAGTGTCCTTAGACTGCCTGTAACAAGGTGGACCACAAACTTGATGGCTTAAAACAGAAGTGTATTCTCACAGTTCAGGAGGCTAGAAATCTGAAAACAGGGTGTCAGCAGGGCCATGCTCCTTCCAAATCCTCCAGAGTAAGATCTTTCCTTTCTTCTTTTCAGAGGGAAAGATGTAGCCCCAGTCACTTTTTGGTTGGCACTTTAGTCTCTGCCTCTGTCACATGGCATCCTCCTGTGTCTGTCTGCATGTGGCATTTCCCTCTTATGAAGACACCAGTCATTGTATTAGGGCCCATTTTAACGACTTCATCTTAACTTGATGACATCTGCAGAGACGCTGTTTCCCTAAGGTCACATTCAGAGATAGGTCCTGGGGTTTGGGTCTTCATGTTTTTGTGGGAGGACACAATTCAATAGTGTCACCTTCTCACTAACAGTATTTCAGGGCAAGTTGCCTAAGTAACTTGCATGGACCTCAGTTTCCTTATCTGTAAAATGGTAATTTTACCTTGTGTACTTTATGTTTGCCATAAGAATCAAATAAAAATATTTGAAATTGACTTAGGGATGTGGAGGTTTGTTGTTTTTCTTTGTTGATTATTATAAGGAACTTTTTTGTTTTTAGAAGGAAATTTTATAAGGTTGCTTCATATTCAGTGCTTGTCTCTATTTCCATATTCTAATTCTAATACAGTTTATATTTCTTTCCATGCATTACAAGTAATCTTGATTGTAAATAATTCATACTTCATTACTTTGAAACCTTAATTACGACTCACTATTGTCTGACAACATCAGATGTAAATACACAGGCATAGGCCACGGTGGTGAGATGGGGAAGTCGGGCTGAGCACAGCGTGCTTTAGGGCATTGATCGTCCACATGCGCAGTGTACTGTGGACATCGTTCTTAAGAACCAAGATACATCATTCTCCAGGACTGTATCAGAAGCACCTTAATTGGCTCACCATTTATGGAAGATAGTGTTACCCAGAAGTATAAAACTTTAGTTTATAATAATTGAAATATTTGTTTGGACCAAATAAAAAAACTACTGTGTTTTGGGGGAGGGGTAAACTTTTTTGTGGAAATTCAATATATATTGAATTCAATATATATTCAATATATAAATTTTTAGTGGAAACTCAGTATATAAATCAGGCAAAAGCAAGCTCATATATGGAAGACAGTTGGAAAAACTTTTTTAACCAAGCTGAAGTGCTGCATTTCCAATAAATGGCAAATAAGTAGTACATTATAGGCACATTTCATTATTTTGTCTTCTGGTACCAGTTGACATAAACCTTAGCTTTTCATTCTCTTTGGTTTTTGAGGAGTAAGAAGTTGAAATCTAGTAGGAATCAGCAGTGAGCACTTACTTCAACTAAGTTGAGCCAGTGTTCTATGATGCCCACCCATTAAGTAGGATTTTTTTTTTTTTCAACGTTTATTTATTTTTGGGACAGAGACAGAGCATGAACGGGGGAGGGGCAGAGAGAGAGGGAGACACAGAATCAGAAACAGGCTCCAGGCTCTGAGCCATCAGCCCAGAGCCTGACGCGGGGCTCGAACTCATGGACCGCGAGATCGTGACCTGGCTGAAGTCGGACGCTTAACCGACTGCGCCAGCCAGGCACCCCATTAAGTAGGATTTTAAAAGGACTTCTCTTACTCTAGGAAGCACTTATGATATACAGCAGATGTTTATTTTTAGGTCAGTTAATATTTTCTCCCAGAGTTTAGGAAATCTTGTAATCTATTTCCCTTTCTCCAGTTTGGTTTTCTTTAACTATTGGTCAATGTAGGTTGCCCTAATTCTAATGAGATGACGTTAGATGCCATTTTGGAATAACTTATTGCTTCCGTATTAACAGTTGTAAATTATTATAGACTCTAGCAGTAGTCTGATGCCCTCAAGATGAGTAGTGCTTTGAGGGTGACAGGAGTAATGGTGGCATAACTTTGTGATATTACTGATGGGCAGAAACCCAAGATGGGGTTATGTTGAGCACAAACCCAAGAAGCAGTTATCAGAGGTACTAGAGTAAACCTACAGGGCAGGCCCTCTACCTTCCACAGTAAAGAAATCCTTTTAGCCACACTTCACAGGGACAAAGGAGGAATAGCTTTATCTTTAATATAAAATACCGGAATGCAACACTGTATACTTATGTTCCTATGCAACTAGATCCAATTGCACCACTAGTGTCCTGGCCATGTTCTGTTCATATTCATATGTTCATATTATCCAAAAACAACTTCCTGTCCTGATGTTCTGTAACTCTGTGTTCAGTTTTATAACTGGTATTTCTGCCTCTGAGTGTTTTGATTGTACAGCATTATCGGGAAAATGTTTTTTTTAAGCATGTAACCCTTAGTGTATGTATATTTATAAATTATATATTCCTACAGCAATATACAAAAATAGAAGTGTTAAATAGGTAAAAATTAAGAGAGAAGTTCTAGGTTTTATTTCTAATGTCCTACTTTGTAGATCATTTTTATTTTTATACACAGCATGTTTTATCACCAAAAAGCATTTTAATTTAACATGTTATAGAATGCTTACTATGTGTAAATGGTTGCTAGTTTCTGAACAAGAATCAGGTAAAGTATATTTTCTCCATTTAAGGTGAGTATAATATGGACAAACAAGTGACTGGTTGATGGCACAATAAGAACGATTAGAAGAGAAACACAGAGTGTTGAGAACACAGTGGAAGAATATGAGCAACATAGATTCAGAGTTGGGCTCTTATTTAAGAATAGAAGAGCATTTGATTGTAGGTGTAATTAGCATTTGAGCTACTAATAAATGCCAGGCAACATACTGGTTGCTTTATGTATATTTTAATTCTCAAGATGGTCTTAAAGGGAGACACGCATATCAGGTCTAGATAGTCTAAACATTTCATAAAAAAGCCAGGATTAGATTCAATGCCATCCTTCTTCGAAACTCTGTCATCCGGACAAAGGAAGTAATACCCATTTTTCTCTTAAGATGTTGACTTCACTTCTCCACCAAAGACAAAGTGAATCTCTACAGCATTGCTATTTGCTACCCAGGCTTTGGGGTGACTGCAGAATTCATATGGAAAGAAAAGATGTGGCAAAGTTGCTTCTTTAAGAATTTCAAGCAGAGCCAATGATATGTCAGAAATTTATCCTTAAATATCAATTCTTCACTCTCTCCAAAGCTTTCACTTGGACTAGTCTCTCTCTGAGACTGCTGTTATTTTCTTGTTCTAACCTGAAATTTTGTTTCTTTGCTGTTGGACAGGAGTCTAATGAAGGAGTAACCATTTTTGTTTTATGACATTTGGTGTAGCAGTAGAATTCTTTGTTTAAAAAAAAAACCTTTTAAGTGTGTTTGCCATTTATTAAAGATAACTTATGTTTTCTGTACTCTGTCTTTATTATACGAAACATACCTACAAGCAAAAAAAATCTTTGCTCTATAGATAAAAGCAAAAGTTTTTGGTAACATTAGAATTTTTGTTTTCATGTCAACATTATTTTTTAAAAGTTGACTAGGGTGGAGGGAAGGGGTAGAAGAATTTCAGGTAAGAGTTACCATCATCAGTTACTTGTAAATCTTAGTGCTTCTGTTTATGTGCTGCCCTTTGACTGCTTCTCAATATTTTATTTTCCTATAAAATGAGAAAGGAAGAGTAAGTAATATGTCTGTATTAGACTCACGGTAAATGACTACTTTCTTTAAAGGGCATATTCCTTTGTGGTATAGGTCAGTTTAATTTGAACAAACTGTGATAGGTATGCTCATTTTTTTATAGGTCTGTGGGAATTGGTATAGAGAATATTACTTGAAATAAATGGGTAATTGGCTATGTTTTGTCTTTTTGTGATGGCATATTTGTAATAGGACTTAATTGGAATGGTCACCTACAGTTTGTTTTTTGCTGACTTTTAAAAGTTGGTGATTTTACAGTTAACAAAGATAGTTGGATTTTTTTCTTTTTCTTAAATTAGTTGTATTTTAGTACTGGAGCCCTACATAGGCTCTGATTTACTCACTTAAGTAAAGGAGGGTCAGCTCTTTTACTTGCAGGTGCTCCCACCAGATCCTGTTGCCCTGTTTTGCTCTTTTGTTCTTCCTCCTTTCCTTGAGCAGTAATTGGGCTATTACAGTATATTTCCTTTACTTTTTTATCCTTATTTACTACTCAGAACTGGCTACTTCTCACCAGTGCATCGTGTGTCTGTGCTTTGGTACAGGTGCCAGGAAGAGGTGGGTACAGGTGGTCCAGGGCTGCTTCGTGGCCCCTCCCTTAGCACTCTCCAGTCAGCCAAACCAATTTGGGCCATCATTTCATATGCTTGGGATGAGCATTGATGATTTGAAACTTACTACAGGGGTATTAGATCTTGTTTTCTCATGTTTTAGTTTAGCTACATTTTTATAAATGTAAGATAAACATGTGTAGATTTTACCAATTTAAGAGACTAGTAGTAGTATTAGAAACTGGCACTTTCCCCCTCCAAAGATATTGATCTTCTTTAACATTATTTGTAAGCCTGTGGGACTTCTCCCTATCAGTATGCTCCACATTGAGAAGAATAGAAGGGGCATTTTCCTCTGGGACTGGCAGGTTTTCAGACTGCCTGCTGTCCTCATAAAACATGTGATTTAAGAAGACATTTTACTATGGGCTCTCATAGGAGACTTCAGATTTTGGATGCAATCTATCCACAATAAGCAGGGATTTTTGTTGTTTTTGTTTCTAACTTCAAGTGAAAGAATCTGTTTTGGAGAGAAACCCAGTTAATCTTAGACTCTATCCAGCTCAGTGACTGATGATCACTTTGCATACAATCATTCTTGTTTCTGAATGGTCATCCATGCTTGCTCTGAAGTGGGGAGTAGGAGGGGCGCCTGGGTGGCGCAGTCGCTCATCTCAGGCTCGTGAGTTCGAGCCCCACGTTGGGCTCTGTTAACAGCTCAGAGCTTGGAGCCTGCTTCAGATTCTGTCTCCCTCTCTCTCTCTCTCTGCCCCTCCCCAGCTCATGCTCTGTCTCTGTCTCTCTCAAAAATAAACATTAAAAATAATAACAAAATTGAAGTGGGGAGAAGGAGACGTCTTTCCAATTAAGCTGCACCTTAATCTGTCTCTACCTGGATGTTATTTGAATCCCCAAACCCAGAGAGCTGCTCCATCCTCCCGTCTGTAGCTGCTTGTGTAATTCCATCATCTTTCCATTGTCTCTTTCCATTGTCTTAGAACATTTATTTCTGAGAACAAAGTATGGATCAGGAAAATGACTCAACCACTAAAATAACTGAGGATGATTTCTCAACTTTTAAATTGACTTTGGCATCTACAATAACAAATTGCATGTACTTGTGATGTAATATTTGCTGAAAGTCATTGGCTATCCATTTTCTATAGTGCTTTTCTTAAAAAAAAAAAAAGTAAAGGTAGAAATGAGATCACCTTTAACTAGCAAAGACAGATTATGAGGCTTGAAATCTGTTATAGAATTTGAATGTTGGAAGTATGAATTGAAACCATTCCCACCTGATCATCTTTGATTTAGTACTCAATTGAACATCCCTAAAAGGACGACTCATTTCATAATAGCCCCGTGCTTGCATGCCTTTGCATTCTTTTGCAGGGGGAGAGAAAAAAAAAAAAAAAATTAAAGTTTACTCCAAACTAGGGGCACCTAGGTGGTTTAGTCGGTTTAATGTCGACTTTGGCTCAGATCATGATCTCACGGTTCTTGGGTTCCAGCCCCATGACAGCTCAGAGCCTGGAGTCTGCTTCAGATTCTGTGTCTCCCTCTCTCTCTGCCCCTCAACCGCTCATGCTCTCTCTCTGTCTCAAAAATAAATAAACATTAAAAAAAAAAAAAAACCATAAAAAAGTTTACTCCAAACTAAAATGGCTCGGGTTTGGTTTGAAATACTCAAAGTAGGTTTGGTGACATAGGAAAATGAACATCTTTGTTCTTCAGGAACTGTCTTTCTTTGAAGGAATACTAAAGATATGTTATTGAGTTTAATAAACGATTTGCCTCAAATTAAATGATAGCAGCTCATTCCAAGAATCAAACAAATGTAATAAAGTAGAAAACAGAATCAAAGATCTGAAGTATTCCCTATATTCAAGGTATTATGTGGGCAGTTAGACTAGGTGACCTCAAAGATCACTTTCACCTCTTAGTATATGCATCAGCTACAGCATATCCAGAGAAACAGGCAGGAGACAACTCCATATGAAAAAAGTGTGACCTTCCACCTCTTAGGAGGAAGGAAGGAAAGACTATTGCAGCTAGATGCGTTTGGTTTGGACTGAGGTTGGACTTTGCACAGCTTTTGACAGATAGCCTGGATACACGAAGCCATCTTCCCTCAATTAAAAAGGAAAAAATCACAAGCACTTCTTCTCTCCCCTGCACCCCCAATAGAAGTCTTAACTGTGGGTCAGCTTTTATCGACCTTTTTGAATAAGATACTTTATTCCTCTGGAATTTCAGAAACAATTTGTTTTCTGAAAAACACATGCCATTTGGATACCCTTTAAGTTGACATGTGATTGAAACTTTTGTTTTAATAATTCCATTTTCTCTAAAGGCTGCCTTTATATTTATTAAAGATGACAAAACAAAAACCACTTCTTCTTTCATTACATTTTCTGCTTTCATGTTCTGTCATTCAGAGATCTTTTTTTCTTTCCCTCTCTCTGTCTTCTTTTCCCCCAGCTGTCGGCAGCATCCAGCCCCTCCAGTCACAGTCCTCACAGAGCTTCAGGAAAGGACCCTTTTGCAGAGCTCTCTTTGGAGGATTTCTTATAAATCACTTTAGGTATTATTGCTGCTTGTTGGGGGAGATGGGGACTTATATACTTTAAAAATTTATCAAGTGTTAAACACAATTCACTCTTCTCCTTTGTTTCTTTAAAGGACTCTAGGTTCTCTCTTTTCCTCCTCCTTCTCTGTTCTTCAGGTGAAAAATAAAAATAGATCAAAATAGGACATAAGGACAAACAACTTTTGGAAAATACCTTTAACATAATTAGAAGGTGTGAAATCAAGGAACCATCTTTCATGTTTACATGTGAGCATCCACTGCCCACAGCAGATGGATGAGATCAAATACCACCCTTAAAAACTGGGTATTTTCATCAGTCTTAAAAGATTTGCATAGAAAACATAATTTTACACACTGGATTAGAGCTTGATTAGGAGCATCTCTAGTTTTAATATAATGTCCTTGAATGTTAGTTGTGAAGAATTCATTTTAACTGTTTCTTAAAGTGTTATGTTTATGTGTGCCTTTTCATTTAAAAATAGTAACATTTTCCCCAAAACAGACTTTTGTTTTATTTTTAAATTAAGGGCAAGGGAACACTTCTGTCCTTTTTGATAGAAGGATTCTGTGCTTGATTCACACTGCCTCTTTTTGTTGGAAGACAGTGTAATTTGTTCTTCTTGGTGCTCTAACCCCCAGTGTGTAGGTATATAGCTTCTAGATCTTTGAGAGTTTGTATTCTTCTGATTTGACAAGTTTATTAGCACATCTACTTCAGTAATGTCTTTGGAGGAACAGTTTAAGGGAATTCATGAGTGAAGTATCTGAGCAAATAGTGATGCCCTGTTGAAATCTTTTCCTGTGTAGATCTTTGAGATTTTGATTTATGTTAGTAAAGAAATGATTTAGTAAGCATATTACAGTTCCCTCAATTATCTCTAATTTTATGACATCATTTGTAAATAATAATTCACACTTTGCTTTTCTAAATGAGATTTTTCACATAGAATATTTGTGTTTATGGAGAGATGTTCTGAACTTGTTATTGAAAAGTTGCTCGTTCATATTCTTTCTTCTCCGTCTCTTGGTTTTTAATAATTAGAAAGATCTATTTGAAGTCCCTATAGTTAGTCTTTACATATTGAGTTTTGACACATGATAAGCTGATAATACTGACTTAGTTTGGTGATCAGCGTTGTGATAAACATGCTATAAACATTTCTGGGCCAGTTGAATGGTAAAAGCCACAAAGCATTTTTATTTGTGAGAAGACTTCCTAGAATGCAGTGAATCAACTTACACTCTTTTTTTTTTTTTTCCCCAGATACAGTTTATGTAACTAGATGGAAGAGAATGGAATTATTCCAAAAAGACAAGTGCTCAAGCAGCAAATACTTACTTCGAGCAAAATCCAAACTGCTGTCTCTTAAACTGTCTTCTTCCATTAGAATGCTACAGTAACCCAGTGAAGGCCCATGAAGGAATTGGGACTAGTATATAGGAGAACGTATCAATACAGTTTATAAAGCCAAGAATTGCCATGATTTCAGACTAAGATCTTTTTGGTGACTAACCCTTCAGTTCTTTCAACTCTTATTAATACCCATAATCAGTAACCTACCAAGAAAAAAGCCCTTATTTGGAAAGTGCGAAATTTGTATTTGGAAAAGCTGCCTGGAGAGAAGAGCTGTGTCCTTTCCTGTAATGCAACAGGACTCTTTTGGGGGGATCAAAATCATAATTCTTAATTATGCAGTATCTTTCTTTTCTCCAGTCCTCACAGACACAGAAACAGTAACTAAAATTAACTTTTCTTTTAAAAAATTATATATTCAGTTTGCAGTAGACATTCCTTAAGTATTTGTATTTATTTATGATTATCAATTTACGTAACATTAATATTGTATCAGACCTCCTTATGAAAATGAGTATGGATGTAAACAGTATGTTTGATTTTTATCCATAAGAATGAATCTGATTCCGAATGCTTTTCAGCTGACATACAGAGCACTAAATATTTTAAGGCAAGTCCATAGGTCTGAATCGCTTCAGAATTCTCAGTCTCTATGGGATTTAGGGAAGCATTATAAATGCATTAATCCTTATAGTCAATTCTGTGCCTAGGATTTTGCAAGGGAACAGTTCACTGACTAGGAAAAGCACTACATTTTAAATTCAGCATTAGTGCATTGGGAAGGAACTTTACTGCTTTGTGCTTGGCATGTCATTATTTTCCATTTGACATTAGGGCCTTTCCAAAATGAATGTGAGGAATTGCTTTCACTTCAAGACTTTCCTTCTTTTCAGTAAAACTCTAGGAGGTGTTATGGGGGGAGGGAAGGGGACAAAATCCTTGAAACCTTTTATTTGGCTCATGCCATGTTATGATCATGTACCTTTTAAATAAGGGGAAATAGTATCTTTAAAGTTAATGTCTAGCCAAGAGTTTAGTTAACGAAGAATTAAACTGCACTGTTGATCGGTGCTTTGTGTAAATACATCTTAACGTTTCGGTTGAGAGGGGCCTTAAGAAGGACAGTTCGTTGTAGGAAAGCAATTCTGTACATGAGTTTAAGCATACTTGTTGCATTGTCTCTGCAGATTCTATTTTTGTTTACAATATTAAAATGTATGTTAGCAAAAATGGGTGGATTTTCAAATAAAATGCAGCTTCCACAAAATTTTTGTTATGGTATTCTGGTCTGAGGTGCATTTTTTTCCTTTTTCCTTTTACCTTATCATCAGTATCATTTTTTGCTAATAGAAATATACCCAGGTGATTATATTTGCTGATTTAATAAAATGTAAATTTTATTTGTTTTAACTTAATTTCCTTAAGGATTTTTCTTTGTACTTTTTTGTCACTTTTTAGACTCATTGATAATCTAAACTACTTACTAAAATTGTTTATGTCTTTTGATCAGATGCCTTCAGTCAGGTAAGTTTAAGGGAGAAAATGCTTGATGTTTGGCATATTAATGCATGTGTTTATTGTGCCAAGGAAACCTCTGACTGTATCGTGTTTCATATTGAAGAGTAAGTAGGATTCAGAGTACATGCGAAAGGGATTAAAGGCTTTGTGTTGATAATTATCTGCATAGTATTTGCCATGGTTGGAAAAAATTCATCTGTAGCCAATATACTTTGTTAACTTTACTAGTTTTTAAGTTTCACTATCATTAAACCATTTTCATATAAACTGGGAAATTGTACTTTTGTAGTTAACTTCCTTAACATTCTCACAGATTTTGATTTGTCTTATGTTGAGTGGATGTTCATATTTCAGGTCTATGGCTTGTCCTTTTATAATTACAGCAGCAGTAGTGTTTTGTATGTTTATGAAGGTGCTTTATAAATATTTTCATCCTATTGCTGAAAAAACTTCTGGGCTTGTTGGATAGGTATTATCCATATTTTACCCATTTTACAAATTGAAATCAGGAATTAGAAAAGGAACTTGATCAGGTTGATAAGCTAATAGAGGAGTCTGGTCTTTAGTTTCATGGTCCATTGTCCTTTTTATGACCTGCTGTTGTTAATTCAGGTGTATAAACTAAACAAAGATTTGTATCCCTGTGCAGTGTAGACCGATGACTACTCTTCATTTCCACACGGACTTCCTCTCTGAAGCACATTTCCTGCTTCCTGCTCTGATGCCCAGACATTATTGACTAGGAAATATACAAAATATATGATCATATTAACTTTAATCACAGTGTAACAAGTGAGGTAACTTAGCTGTTGAACGCATAACTATATTATTAGGTTATAAGCCTGTACATGCCCAAACCATCTTAGTTCCCAAATACCAAGTTGGTGGAGGCTGCAGAGAGAAGTTAGATTATTAGCTATGGAGGGCAGCTATACTCGTCCCAAATCATTTTCAAAATTAGTCTTTTGCTTTTGGCTTAACATCTCGTTATTATCATTCAGCATTTCTTAATTTAATTTTTTTTTTTTTTTTACTTTCTAATTTATTTAGGGGTGCCTGCTGCATGACTTAGTTGGTTAAACATCCAACTCTTGGTTTCGACTCAGGTCATGATCTCATGGTTTTGTGAGTTCGAGCTCCACATTGGGCTCCGTGCTGACAGTGCAGAACCTGCTTGGGATGCTCTGTTTCCCTCTGTCTCTGCCCTTCCCCAACTCCTGCTGTTTCTGTCTCTCTCAAAATGGATAAATAAACTTTAAAAAAATCTTTAAAAAGAAATAAAGTTTATTAGTTTGAGAGAGAGCAAGAGTATGAACAGGGGAGGGGCAGAGAGAGAAGGGAGGGAGAGAATCCCAAGCAGGCTCCACACTGTCAGTGCAGAGCCCAATGTAGGGCTAGATCTCACGACCCACAAGATCATGACCTGAACCGAGATCAGGTGGCTTAACTGAGCCACCCAGACTCATTTTTTTAAAGCTGTCTTTTTCTTAACCAGTGACTGTGAGAGTCCATATTTAGGAAAAGACCTATGTTACACTAGGAATTTTTTACTTCTCCACAAACCAACAAAACATGACCCCTGAAAAATAGGCTTTTATGGGATAAGTTTCTCCTTCAACTGAATAATTTATTCATCATCATCACCAAACATGTTTCCAAAGTCTGAGGTTCAGAGTACTGATGTACTTAGTACTCAGGATGAGTGTGGCTCCATGTGTTCTGCAATGGCTGGGTCACAGACTGTATGGAGAGGTCACAGCACACAGCCAGATGAACTTACTCTTGGAGAAAAGATGGCTTCACAGCTTCCATCAGTGGCCTCCCCAAGTAGCTTAGTTCTTTGTTCAGCCATACTTGTTACCTTCCATGGGTCTGACTAGCTTGGAATTCTGCTGTCTGGGCTCTGAATGGAGAGCTGCAGTATCATCTATTTTGGTGTGCCACCAATTAGAAATGTTTTCTAAGTCTTTAGCTAGTATTTCTAGTCTAATTTGCATGTAAGCATTTAGTGAATGCCCCATTTGTTATTGAAGCATACAAGTTGAGTTCTTAAGCCATATATGAAATTACATTGTCAAAAGTTGTGTAAAGTTCTTTCTGTGGTATGGGGGAGGGAGCAGGTACAACCCTCTTGAGGCAGGATAGTAGGTTACACTGATGGTAGGCAGACAGGAGAAAAAAGGGAAGGGAAAGTTTTATAGAAGCTTTGTTTTCCAATAGGTTCTTATTTAAAATAGCTCTTCCAGGGGCGCCTGGGTGGCTTCTCGTTTAAGTGTCCCGACTTCAGCTCAGGTCATGATATCACTGTTCACAAGTTCAAGCTCTGCGTCAGGCTCTGTGCTGACAGCTCCGAGCCTGGAGCCTGCTTCACATTCTGTGTCTCCCTCTTTCTCTGTCCCTCCTCTGCTCACACTTTGTCTCTCAAAAATAATAAAAACACTAAAAAATTTTTTTGAATAGCTCTTCCATGGGGCACCTGGCTGGCCCAGTGGTAAACCAAGTGACTCTTAATCTCAGGGTCATGAGTTCAAGCCCCACATTGGACTTGGAGCCTACTTAAAAACACACAAAAACCATAGAATAGTTATCTGCTACGAAACGTAATTTTTTTGTGTGCCACGTTCATGCACGAGTGGGGCAGGGGCAGAAGGGGAGATGGAGGTTGTTTTTTTTTTTTTCCAGCTACAAATATATATTTTACAATCCTTTTATTTTTATGGAAGTATAGTTAGCATACAGTGTTATAGTAGTTTCAGGTGCACAACATAATGATTCAACAAACGAATACATTACTCAGTGCTCATCACATTTAGTGTATTTTTTTCCAAATTTTTTAAATTTACATCCAAGTTAGCATATAGTGCAACAATGATTTCAGGAGTAGATTCTTTAATGCCCCTTACCCATTTAGCCCATCACCCTTCCAGCAACCCTCTGTTTTCTATATTTAAGAGTCTCTTAGGTTTTGTCCCCCTTCCTGTTTTTATATTCTTTTTGCTTCCCTTCCCTTATGTTCATCTGTTTTCTGTCTTAAATTCCTCATGAGTGAAGTCATGATATTTGTCTTTCTCTAATTTCACTTAGCATAATACTTTCTAGTTCCATCCATGTAGCTGCCAATGGCAAGATTTCATTCTTTCACTGCCGAGTAATACTTCTTTATCCATTCATCTGTCGATGGACATTTGGGCTCTTTCCATACTTTGGCTATTGTTGATAGTGCTGCTATAAACATTAGGGTGCATGTGCCCCTTCGAAACAGCACACCTGTATCCCTGGTAGTTTATCCCTGGATAAATACCTAGTAGTGCCATTGCTAGGTTGTAGGATAGTTCTGTTTTTAATTTTTTTGAGGAACCTCCATAATGTTTTCCAGAGTGGCTGCACTGTCATAGACTCTGGGTCTAAAGTTCTCTCTTGTCTGGCAAGAGAGTAGGACTCAGGATGAAAAGCGGGAGATGGCTAAATGTCCAGGAAAAGACAAGAGCCCCGAATAAGGGTCCTTGCCTGTTTTTATTAGGATCAGAAGGCTTACAAACATGGCGGTGGATGTGCACAAAGAGACAATAAATCTGTGAACATTAACTTGTGGATGTGAGGGAAAGGGGGTCTTCAAGATATTTGGGGTTAGGGGTTTGGGTTAATAGAAAGCAAAATCCTGACGCCGGGCAGTCTGGCGGAAGGTTGTTTGCAGCGGACGTGAGTTAGCACCTTTGTTTATCTTAGCTAGCCTAAGGGATGAGACTGGGGAAATCACCTCAGGGTTGACAAGGCACCTTTTGTTTTGTTAACCATCTCTCCTCTGGGCTGCTTCACCTGCAGCACAGAGGTCTATAGACCTATTTACCTAACTTAGTCCTTTCTTCCTGTGAAAGCAGCTTTCTGCTATAGTACTAAATTGGGGGTGCTTCCACTCTGAATATCTAATCTTGTTTATTTCCTATACCTATGTTCTATATTGGTGCCTGGGCACCTCCCTATTTTGGGGCCTTTGCCTCTCCCTCTCTATTCTGGGGGCTTAAGCCCCCTTTCTCTATCCTTACCTAATCTTGTGTACCCAAACTCATCTGTGAGCAACCTATGGCTTTGTACTTCTTTATGCCTTGTTAATCCATTGGTGTAAGCCCGGGGGATTCCTAAGCTTATCCTCCACAGCTCCTCCACAGTTGGCATTCCCACCAGCAGTGCATAAGAGATCTTCCTGGGAGAGAGATTCTTAAGCAGGCTCCACATTTCAGCATGGAGCCCGAGGCAGGGCTCAATCCCATGACCCTGGGGATCATGACCTGAGCCGAAATCAGGAATCCAGTGCTCAACCAACAGACTAAGCCACCCAGGCTTCCCCCAAAAATGATTTTAAGGTTGGTTTTGAAATAAAAATAGCCATGTGAGAATCGCCTGGGGAGCTAACCTTAGCTCAGTCTGAGCCTTCCACACTCAGGCACCCTGCCTGTCTCCCTTGAGACTGGGTACTTGTCAGCTGTCTTATACCCCCATTTAAAGAAGCACAGGGTTATCATGCCCTTGCCCCTCGACTGGGACTGTAGGGAAGAAAGTATCAACAAAGTAGATCATCCCCACTCCCCACCTGCACCTGGACTCCATGCTGTCTGCACTAATGCAGAACTTCCAGTTGATTTCCTTGGCCTTTCTGGAACACTTTACATGGAAGCATCAGGCACACCACACGGCACTGCCAGCTAACTTAGGGGTCATGTTAAAAGGCACAAAATGAAATCTGTATTTCTCTGGTCACTTTTGTCCTGAAGTAGGGTAGGAACTGAAAAGCTTTTCGCTTCCATGTAATTGCTTGAAGGAGGCTCCAAGGGCCTGGAAAAGGCAGGCAGAGGCACTGTGGTAGAAGGGGGGGAAAAACAGAGATGACACGAAGCCCAATAAAGATGGCTGTGCCCATTGTTTGGTGTTCATAACACCTGTTGCTCGGAGCTGATCTTTTACAACCATTACACTCATATGTGGACCTTAATAATTTGATAGAATTTACGTCACATAGTGGCTCCGAAGTAGAAATGAAAGAATGACGGTTCACTTAATCTTACAAAGGTTAAGCTGGTGTCATTCTGGCCTAAAAGCAACAATACAATAGGATAATAGGAAATTATAGAAAATATGTCTCTGTTCCCTACTCCTGGCACAGAGTTCCTAAAACTCTTACAATTTAAGTGTTAGTCCTAGGAGCATCTCTTGTTTTAATTGGCCTTCCTGGTTCCTGACACAAAATTACTAAATCTCTTGGAATTTCCTGGGTTCCAGGGGTGTCTTGCTCTAATGAGGCAACTCTTGGCTCCTGGATGCCTTCAGAGAATGAAGGCTGCTCACTAGAAAAACCAAGCCAGTCATTATAAGCCTCCATAAAAATCCCAGTATTAAGGGATCTGGAATAAAGAGAAGGTGGACTTTTAACAAGCTGTTTTTATCAGCACCATATATCTGGGGAAGGGAGATTGAGATTATCAAAGAAATAACTGTGTAAGTCTGGAATAAGGGCAAGTTCAGGGATAAATCCCAGAGATTATCTCCATTATTAAGGGATATATAGTAAAGGATTAATGGAGGCCAGGAAAAGAACAGAGCTGAAGATGAACTATTTTCAAAAAGACAGGAAATCATAACATGCTGGTGAAGATGTGGAGGAGGGAACTCTGTGTGCTGTTGGTGGGAATGTAAACTAGTACAGCCACAACGGAAAACAGGATGGGGTTTCTTCAAGAAATTAAAAATAGAACTAGGATCCAGCAATCCCACTTCTGGGTATATATCTGCAGGGAACAAAATCATGATCTTGAAGTGATACCTTACTCTCATGTTCACTGAAGTAGTATTCACTATAGCCAAGGTATGGAGATAACCTAAGTGTCCATCAGCAGATGAATCGATTTAAAAAATTGTAAGATATATATATATATACATACACACACACACTGGAATATTGACTACTTATTCTTAAAAATGAGGGAAATTATTGTCATTTATGACAACCTGGATGAACCTGGAGGGATTATGCCAAGTGAAATAAGCCAGACAAAAACTAGCACTGCCTGGTCTCACTTATATGTGGATTCTGAAAAAAGAAAAAAAAAGTCAAAATAATAGAAACAGAAAATTGGAGGGTGGGGGAAATAGGGAGAGAGGTTGGTAAAAAGGTGCAAAGTTTAAGTTATAAAAAGAATAAGGTGTGAGGATCTAATGTATAACATGGTGATATAGTTGATAACACTGTGTCATATAGTAGAGATTTGCTGAGAGAATGAACTTAAATGCTCACCCCCCACCACCCCCCAAAAAGGTAAGTATGTGAGGTGTTGGATGTGTATATAACCTATGGGAGGAATCCCTTCACAAAGAATATATATATTAAATCATCACATCATGTACTTTAAATATTTTAAAATGTTGTCAATTATATCTCAAAGATGAAAACAATGTAGCATTATGAGATAGGTTGCAAAATCAATGGGAGGAAGGGAAATGCTGAGTGGTTATCAGACTGGAGATGAGATGGGGTAAGTGATGAAAGAAAAGCAAATGGATAGCCTGGAATATGAACATATACAGAAGACAATTTGCATAGTATTAGTCTTTGAAGAGCATTCTTCCCTTCAGAGAGTATTTCTGTCATTGAGTGAGGCACCTGCTGCTTGATGAGACAGTTGCTCCATAGATGGTAAGTGTGGACTCTGCAGCCATGCTGGGGGTTTAACTCCTAGTTTGAGCAATTTATATAACTGCCCATGCCTCGATTTCTCCATCTGTAAAATGGCATAATAATGCCTACCCCATATGACTGCTGTTTGTAATTAATGAATTAAAAATGGAGGCATTTAGGACATCTTTGCATGTAATAAAGTTTCCGTACACTTCTTGAAATACAGAATAGCTTGTGGTCAAGAGCCTAGATCCTGGAGGCAAAACATCTCTGTTCAGATCCTGACTCTGGCCCTTACTAGCTGGGGGACTTTGGGAAATTTATTAAATTTCCCTCTGCCTATTTCTTCATCTGTAAAGTGAGAATAATTCTGGACCCACTACATAGGATTATAAGAAGGATCAATTAGGTTAATATATAATATACATAATATATGTAAAGTGCATATATGTATATGTGCATATATATGTAAATATATGTAATATATGTAAAGTGCAATAATAAGAGCATTTAGGTGTTTGCCATTGTTAGTTATTACTAAAGAGCCTTTTTAAATGTCACTCTTTGGACTTGTTCACCCTGCCCTGTTTGCATTGTGCTGATGTTAGCCCAGTGCTCTGCTGGAGGTCTCATGACGTGATTCCAAAGCAGAACCCTGAACCTCTAACTCCACACGTCCTCACATAAGCAGGAGTCCTTGATTCTGAAGCAGCGGCAGTAATTCCTGAGTCTGGTGTGACAGAACACATTTTTGAAAATAGCCCCCACACATCTAAGTATACTTAGGTCAGCAGCTTTAGATGCCTCAGATAAAGCAGAATACTTTCTAAAGTCATTTGAGCTCCCCTCCTTTTTTTTCTTTTTAACAGAGAATAAATACTTACCCAAGTCTTATTTAGTGGAAGAGACTATGTTTTACTATTGGAAACATTGACTTCTTGTTTGGTAAATATTCATGCTAGTCTCTGTATTAGTATTAGATTTGGCTTGTGTGTAACAAAATTCATACGATGATTCAAAGAAGACAAGTTTATTTTCTCCCATAAAAGTCTGAGCTGGCATGGCAGCTTTGCTCATCAGATTGATAGGTGCCTACTTGCTGTTCCATAGTCCTTAAGGAGCTCCTTCCATCTCATAATTCTCTGTGGCTGAGCAGCATAACACCACCCCAAGCAGCAGGATAGAGAAAGTAGGGAGAAAGGGAGAAGAATTGTGCACAATTTCTCACATTCCATTGGCCAGAACTTTGTCATGTGGCTGCAAGGGAGGCTGGGAAATAATCTTTAATTTAGGTGACCATGTATTCAGCCAACATAGCTAAATCAGTGCATTATTAAAGCGTAAGGGGGACAAAGGAGTACTAGAAGCTACTATCACGATCATTTCATTTTCATTAAAAGAATTGCTAATTTCTTGAGCCTTTTTCTGATCAGTGACTTTAAATCCCTCCCATGTCACATTGTAAGTTTAGATCTGAGATATACATATATATATATATATATATATATATATATAGTTTTACAATTGAGTTATTTCAAAGAAATTAAATAGAAAAAGTGTCAAATGCTTAAAAATTAAAAAGAAGTGAATCCAAACTGCTCATGCTCAGTGTGTGTTACAAGACATGTTGAAAATGTGTACCTTCACACCAGAGTTCAGGCACAGCAGGATTCCATATTGACAGTTTTACATAAATAGCACCAAAGTCACAGAAGTCACTTTTTGAAGTGGCTAGAAGAAACTGATGCAAAAGGGAAACATAACAAAGAACAAAGAACATCAAAGATCCAAAGTGCCAGAACCTCAAATGAGGCCAGAGCACTTGGATTTGGAGTGAGTTCTTTAAGGTAAAAACGCTTCATTGGCCTCAGTCAGTCATACAGAGGGGAATCCAGCATAGTTAATTTTCATTCCTCTTAGGAGGGAAATGTTGCAAGGCCTAGCATATTTTTATAGCTGAGACTATACAAAAAGATGGCCCTAACCCAAGAAGGCAGGAGGTCAGTGAGTTGAGCACCCAGCTTAAGGAAGGAAATGCTGACAAAACATTTTACTAAGAATCTGTGAGGATATCTGAATCTGCGGTCCCTTTCAAACTCATTCACTCTGCTGGAAATCTGAAAACATTTCTTTATGCTTCTTTAAAAGCATCTTGAAGGTTTTTAACACTCAGATCCTAAGAACAGAATGACTTAAAACATAACCAACCAAGTCACAGTCCAAAAAAGCAGCCTTTCAGGGAACTTGAGCCTCATAAAGTGTCAGGAATAGGAAATGGAAATACTTAACCGAGTTAAAGTCACTAATATTTAGAAAGCCTCTGTTGCTTTGAGAGCACATTTCCTTGCAGCTAGTGCAAAAGCCAGTTTTACTCCAAGAAAAATACAGAGAAACTGTTGTGTTGAGCTCTAGTAAAACAAGGAAGGATCAAGCGGGCCTTTAACAAACAGTCCTTTATTGCCACAAAAATCCCCTGGCCTCCTTGTTCCCTGAATGGCTCTAGTGTCTGGCTAGAAGATTCAAAAAGAAACAAAAATGTTAACCGCTGGCCCACAGTGCCATGCCCTGCCTCCCCCACACTCATGAAAATTTTGGAAATGGGTTTACTACTGGTCCCTACTGCCAGGTGTTGATTGGCAGAGGCTGGGTATGGCCTCTTGGAGCCCTCACACCAGGTGGCAGCTGAGTCCCTGTCCCCAGCCACCCAGGACAGAATGAACCCCTTCATACAGCTACCATCAGAGACAGGTCAGCGCTTCACAGCATCCGGTGGATGGGACCCAGGCACTCTCTATGCCTTTGTAGTGAATGCTCTGCAAAGACTTCTTGGGCCTTACTGCCAGTGATTACTGTTAAGTGCCAGTCATTATTTCAACTGCCATATCCTGCATGTCTAGTATGTGCAGGTTACATGTACTCTTTCTAATCCTTAAAATAATCCTGCCATAGGAGAATTAGGTCCATGTAATGATGTTGCAGAAACCAGGCTTAAAATAAGTGACTGCCCAAGATTCAAGGTGGCTGGCCTGACTCCACAAAATGTTTTCTCCCACACTCTACCTCATCTCTACACCTCCTTAATTTCTCCAGATTTATCTAATCCCTAGCTCCAAAAAAGCAATTTCCCAGCCTGAAGCTAAAGCTGCTGACCACCAGTCTCTATCCTTCCGCCCCTCAAATCTTGAATAGCAACATATGAAACTCACATGCTTGGTTATTCTGAAAACTGAAACCACATAAAAAGCATAAGATCCTCCCAAACTCATCTTAAATTTCTTTTCCAAAGTTATTATTAATGGTGCTAAAAATAGAATATTGTAAGTTAAATACAACCACCCACCACATCTAGAGTATCTTGTCCTGTCTTCTCTCACCTCTCTTGCTTCCTCCTTTGCTGCTGGTATGAAGAGCGAAAGCAGTTCTCAGCACCCATTAGCATCTTGAAGAAAGGGGCAATTTCATTTTGCCTCCCGAATGCCTTACACACAGTGCGTGGCTGGAGGGCCTTGTTTGATAAACATTTCATTGAATGAGGGACACTTGTAGGAAGTTCGCTGTAGTAGGCAACGTTTTTGAGATTTGCTCTGGAATGTCGTCATCTAAGAAAGTTATCACACCTATACTGTTTTACAGTTTGAGTTGTTAAAAAAACCTGCAGATTTTTTTTTTTTTTTTTTAGAGATAGTGCTATTCTGCAAATTCTAAACGCAAGAAATAATACTAACAGAAGGAAAGAACATTCTTCCCTTTCCTTTTCCAAAGGATGCCTTTTCTACTCTGACATCTTCTTGGCAGCAAACAAGACTTTTAGCCATTTGATATTTTCTTACGATTCAAATTCACATTGTAAAGTAAAAATTGCCACAACTAATAAATTAATGCTGGAGTCCTACCATGTTATGCCTGGCTTGTTTTCATAATCTCATGGTCTGAACTTTCCAAGAGTGATAGAAAAACAATGTCAATTTCTGCTGACCTACTGAAACCAACGAGCTGTCACATAGCCTTTCTTTGTCAGTTTACTGGAAGCTCTTTGATTTGTCCCAGGAGAAAGGCAGTAAGTTTTCCTCCTCTATCAGAGAAAAGTAAAGATAAGTCTTATCTATAAAAAGTTTACCCTTCTTTCTTAAAAAGAAAATTGGCAAATCCACTCCATATTGTTACTAACTTTTCCAAGGGCATTTCTGTTTCTGTTGACCTTTGAAAGACCATCCTAATAAAGTATTCTGCCTTCCAGTCAGGAAACACTGTTGCTTCCGTTCACACTGCAAGACATAAGCATGGCCTTTCCATTCTGTTACTTTATGGAACTGATTGGAAGATGGGTATTTTAGGAATATTTGGGGAGGGAGGGGTAACTTTTTAAAAAAATATTGTCAAGTTAGCTAACATAGAGTGTATACAGTGTGCTCTTGGTTTTAGGGGTAGATTCCCATGATTCATCGCTTACATATAACACCCAGTGCTCATCCCAAGTGCCCTCCTCAATTCCCATCAGAGAGATAACTTTAAAGTATTATATCAGTCAAGTACACAAATCTTAAGTGTCCTCCTTAATGTTTGTAAAGTGAACCATCCATGTTAACTGCCACTCGCTCAGATCAGGATTACCAGAAAACTCCTTCCTATACCATCCTAGGCATTCCCTATCACAAAAGTAGCCACAATCCTGACTTCTGTCATTAAGGTTAGTGTGCTTGTCCTGTTTTGCATAAATGGAATCATAACATATGTTCTGTTTTGTGTCTGCCTTCTTTTACTCAATTTTATGTGTATAGGATTGATCTATGTGACTACATTTGGTAGTTGTTTATTCATTTTCATTGCTGTATACTATTCCACCATGTGCCTGTATATAGGTTGATATATATTGATACACATGTATCAGTCACTATTTACACATTCTGCTGATAGTCATTAGGGTTGTTTATAATTTTTGGTTACTATCAGTAAAGCTTCTGGTAATATTCTTATCCATGTCTTCTGGTAAACAGAAGCACTCATTTCTTTTTTTTTTTTTTTTAATTTCTTAAAAATGTTTTTGTTTCAGAGAGAGAGAGAGAGAGAAAGAGAGAGAGCACTTGAGCAGAGGAGAGGGGCAGAGGGAGAGAGAGAGAGAAAGAGTCTTAAGCAAGCCTCCATGCTCAGCATGGAAACTGACACTGGCTCCTTCCCATGACCTTGGTCATAACCTGAGCTGAAGTCAGATTATCAACAGACTAAGTCACCCAGGTGCCCCATAAGCACTCATTTGTATTCCATATTAAGCCAAGAGTGGAAGTGGTGGATCATGACATATATATATATGTTCGGCTTTAATAAAATACTGCCAAACATATTCCAAAGTGTTTGTGCCAATTTATGATCCCATCAACAATTATATGATAGTTCAAGTGCTCTGTATCCTTGTCAATGTTTGCTATTTTTAACTTTTAATTTTTGCCATTCTAGTGGGTATATAGTTGTATCTAATCGTTTTAATTTGCTTTTTCCTGATGACTAATAATACCAATCTTCTTTTTATGTTCATTAGTCATTAGGATATACTCTTTTGTTAAATACCAATTTAAATCTTTTGCCCATTTTTTCATAAAATGTTGTCTTTTTTCCAACTGATTTGTAAAAGTTCTTTATATATTTTAGACATTTCTTTGTTAGATATATGTATAAAAAATATATTTTCCCAGTATGTGGCATGCCTTTTGACTCTTCATGGTATCTTTTCATGAAAAGAGATCTTAATTTTCATGAAATTCAATTTGTCAATATATGATTGGTGATTTTTATGTCCCTTTTTCCTCCCAAAGAGGTAGGTAACATAGGAAGCAGTAGGCTTGGGGAAGGGGACTTTTGGAACACTGCCAAATCCACATTTATCCACCTACCAGGTATAGATTTTAATTCAAGCATAGGCTTAATTATTGGATCTGTTGGGTGTATAAAGGGGAACATGAAGATACTCTATTTCCTACTTGAATTGTTTTACCTTCCATATTTAGGTCTCTTTTTCACTTTGAATTGATTTTTGGGTATGGTATGATGTAGGTGTCAAGGTTCATTTTTTCCCCCATATAGATATACAGTTGCCTGAGCATCATTTTTTTTTATTGAAAAGAACTCCTTTCTGCCCAAATTATAATGGCATGTTTGTCAGAATTTAAGTGATTTTGTGGGTTGGTTTCTGGACTCTTTATTCTGTTCCATTGTACTTTTTCTTTATCCTTGGCCCAATACCACACTGTCTTAATTACTGAAATGTTAAAAGTCTTACAATTTGGGGCACCTGGGTTGCTCAGTCCATTGAGCATCTGACTCTTGATTTCAGCTCAGGTCATGCATGATCTCATGGTTCATGAGTTTGAGCCCTGTGTCAGCCTTGGTGCTGCCAGCAGGGAGCCTGCTTGGGATTTTCTTCCTCTCTACCTGCCCCTCCCCTGCCTGCACTTTCTCTTTCTCACTCTCTCTCTCAAAATAAATAAATAAACTTAAAAAAAAAAACAAAAAACTCTTGCAATTTGATAATAAGTTCTCCAATTTTGTTGTTTTTCTTAAAGATTGTTTTGGCTATCTTAGGTCTATTGCCTATGCTACAGATTTCCATAATAATGTTAGAAACTAGTAATTTCTAAGAAAAAAAATCAGCTGGAATTTTTATTGAGATTTCACTGAGTCTACAGGTATAGGAAGAACTCACATCTTAACTCTGTTAAGAATCTTCCAATTGAATCTTTTGGATCTCCCAATGCATTTTGATTGTATATATCTCTATACCCCATTTATGTAAGTCTTGAATTTCTCTCAACAATGTTGCACAGTTTCAGCATAGAATTTTGCTCATGTTTCATTAGACATATTTATTTTGATGTTTTTGATGTCATTATAAATGATTTGACTTTTTCCCAATTGTTTGCTGCTGGTTTAAAGAAATATAATGGATCTTTATTGACCTTGTACCCTGTGACTTTGCTAAATTCACTTATAAATTCTACTAATTTGTAGATTACTTTGGATTATCTACTTACAGAAACCTGATATCTATAAGTAAGATAGTTTTCTTCTTCCTTTCTAATCTCTATGCTTTTAATTTCTTTTTCTTGCCTTTATTGAACTGGTTCCAACCTCCACTTGTGTTAAACACTGCTGAATAGAAGTGTGAGAGTGAACATGTGTGTCTTGTTCCTGACCTCAGTGGGAAAATATTTAATATTTCACTATTAAAATTAGCTATAGTGTTTTTTAGATATTCCTGGTTTGCTGAGAATTTTATCATACTGTTATGATTTTTTTCACAGTATTGAATTTTATCAAATGCTGCACCTATTGAGATGATCATATGAATTACCTCCTATGCTCCATTCATTATATCCTTGATTTTTATTTTATTTTTTTGTTCTTTATACCCTTGATTTAAAAATTTTAAGACATAAATTCACAAATTCACAATTGTACAAAATGATATGGGGTGCTGGGTGGCTCAGTCAGTTGAGCGTCTGACACTTGATTTTGGCTCAGGTCATGATCTCATGGTTTGTGGGGTTGAGCCCCACATCAGGCTCTGCACTAACAGCACAGAGCCTTCTTGGGATTCTCTCTCTCTTCCTCTCTCTCTGCCTCTTCCCTGCTCACTCTCTCTCTAAATTAATAAATAAATAATTAAAACTTTAAAAAATAATATGAACAGATCATGTGTACTCTTTACCCAGTTTCCTTCAATAGTATCATTTTTCAAAAGTATAGTACAATATCAAAAGCAGGATATTGACATTGATATAATCCACTGGTTCTATTTGTGTTTACACTCTAATTTCTGAATGTTAAACCAACCTTGCATTCTTTAATCATGAAATATGTATTACTAGATGCAATAAGCTGATATTTTGTCAGGGATTTCGCATCTATATTCATGAGAGAGACTGGTCTGTAATTCTCTTTTCTTGTAATGTCTTGCCAGGTTTTGGTGTTAGAATTATATTGGCCTCATAGAATGATTTGGATGTGTTTCTTTTTTCTCTGTTCTCTGAAAGAGTTTGTGTATGTTTGCTATTAAATCGTTTTGAAATATTTGGAAAAATTCACCAGTAATAAGCCATCTAGGTCTGCAATTTTCCTCTTGGGAAAATTTTAAGTACAGATTAGATATTTTTTTATAGATCGAGGGCTATTCAGAATTTTTATTTCTTCCTGTTTTTCAGAAATGTTTTTTAAGAAACCATTTCCATTTCATTGAAGTTGTCAATTTTATTGGGAAAAGTTTTTTTCCCTTAATTTCCTCTCATGATATTTTTCACAGTGTCAGTAACATTGTAGCAATGTTTCCTTTTTCATTTGTTTCTTGTTTTCTTTTCTGATTAGTCTTACTAGGGGTTTTCAATTTCAATAAGCCCTTCAAAAAACCAGCATTTGGTTTCGCTGATTTTCTCTTTCTCTATCTTTGGCCTTATATTTAAAACATGTTTCTGTAAAAGCCTTATAAGTAAAGGTAGCTTTAAAATGGAGTGTTGATGTCAACTTCAGGCGTGGTCACAGTCCTTGGCTTGCGGCACCTGTAAGAGGGAAGTGGTAATGGTCTTGAACAGGGACTCAACAGTTTAGACTGAGTTTAGAGCTGAGAGGAGAGGGATCTCACTGTTGGTGGAATTTTTTTTAAAAGTTTATTTATTTTGAATAAATAAGTGTGCACGAGTGGGGGAGAGGCAGAGAGAGAGAGGGAAAGAGAGAATCCCAAGCAGGCTCCTTGAGATCATGACCTCAGCTGAGATCAAGAGTTAGAGTTCGAGCCCGGCGTCGGGCTCTGGGCTGATGGCTCAGAGCCTGGAGCCTGTTTCCGATTCTGTGTCTCCCTCTCTCTCTGCCCCTCCCCTGTTCATGCTCTGTCTCTCTCTGTCCCAAAAATAAATAAAAAACGTTGAAAAAAAATTAAAAAAAAAAAAAAGAGTTAGACACTTAACCAGCTGAGCCACCCAGGTGCCCCGTGGTGGAATATTTTTATACAATAATTATCACCCTCAAGTTTATTTGTTTCCGAAGTGTTTTGTATTTATTATAAATAGTGTTAGATGAAAGAATAGTCTTGAATTGTGGACTGGCACCCTCAGAGAGAAAGATTTGTAGTCAGTGCTATGCAAACCTCTAAATTTGTCTTAGAAAATTTCTAATTGATTGGGGCGCCTGGGTGGCGCAGTCGGTTGGGCGTCCGACTTAAGCCAGGTCGCGATCTCGCGGTCCGTGAGTTCGAGCCCCGCGTCGGGCTCTGGGCTGATGGCTCAGAGCCTGGAGCCTGTTTCCGATTCTGTGTCTCCCTCTCTCTCTGCCCCTACCCCGTTCATGCTCTGTCTCTCTCTGTCCCAAAAATAAATAAATAAATTAAAAAAAAAAAAAGAAAATTTCTAATTGAAATATTTCATATTGGAATGATAGATTAGTCAGCAGATTTTTAAGTGGTAAGGAAACTTGGAAACCATCTAGGGCCCATTATCATGCTTCTGAATACTTGGATATGGAAATATAAAGTGTACTTTCATTTTTGTCACTCATGCCATGCAGATAAATGAACAACTGAATACTTAGAACTTGGATTTTAAATATCATTATGACCTTTAAAAATAACAACTGGTTTAATAATGGACCAAAGTGTAAATAAAATGGGCAAGTGATATACTTCAGTTCCCAATGAAAATTTATAAGGAAAAGTTGTTATTTTTACTTTGTAGCTTTTAGTCTTAGAGAAAAGACTTCATCATTTTGTATGTGATATAGCTTTCTGGGCTCTTGACATCTTCATAGAATTTGACTGGAATTTCTGTCTCTTGAAAATGAATGGGCATCTTCTTGCTCTCCACACTCATGAGCTTCACTTGGAGGGGACCCAAGGTGACATAATCCTATGATAAACAGATATAGAAGAGAATATGAGAGGTTATTCAACAAGTTACCAGTCGTTTGTTTGTTTGCTTGTTTGTTTGTTTGTTTTGAGAGAGAGAGAGAAAGCAAGGTGGGGAGGGGTAGAGGGAGGAGAGCGAAATCCCAAGCATGCTCTATGCTTGCAGGACAGATTGATACGGGGCTCAAAGTCAGGAACTGTGAGGTCATGACTTGAGCCGAAACCAAGAGGCAGGCACTTTACTGACTGAATCACCCAAGTGCCCCAACAAATTACCAGTCTTAATAGTTTGGTTTCCTTGAAGCATCTGGGTGGCTCAGTAGTTGAGTGTCTGACTTCAGTTTAGGTCATGATCTCGTGGTTTGTGAGTTTGAGCCCTGCATTGGGCTTTGCGCTGATAGCTCAGAGTCTGCTTGGGATTCTCTGTCTCGCTCTCTCTCTGTCCCTCCCCCACTTGCTTTCTCTCTCAAAAATAAATAAACATTAAAAAAAATAGGTTTCCTTTATTATAGTTGGCCTTTATCTGACATTTCATTGTCCTTTTAACTGACTGAATAACAAGTGAAATATGAGAACCACTGTAAACAAAAAACCACTAAATACACTTATATACCCAGTGGGGAATGTAAGGCAAGACCTCCCAAAGGGCAGGCAGCAAGGCTGACAGGCTTGTCTTTCAGGGAGTTGGATGAGGGGCACCAATTAGAATGGGGAGATATATTCTCTCAAGGTCTTTAATTGGTAAAAGAAAATGTTAGCTGTATGTATGTAGCCCTCTGCTGGTCAGGATATAAACACAGCAGAGTTTTCTCTATTATTCAAGAACAATGGGAAGGATTGGCAAAGGTTACTTCGACTATAAATATTCTAATATTGAGAAAATTCTCCATGAATTTTCACTTTTCACAGGACCAATGGCCACTGTAGAAGAAAGCTTACCATATTCTGCCAAACTAACTGTAATTTAAGATACCAACAAACAGAAATCTAATTTACTGATGGCTCAGTCTATTGAGCATCTGACTCTTGATTTCTATTTAGGTCATGATCTCACGGTTTGTGGGTTTGAGCCCCACGTTGGGTTCCGTGCTGACAGCGTGGAGCCTGCTTAGGATTCTCTGTCTCTTTCTCTCTCTGTCCCTCCCCTGCTTGCACATGCTCTCCCTCTCTCAAAATAAATAAATAAACATTTAAAAAATGTCACTTTTTGTTAGCAGGACTGAGTTGTAGTTAGCTAAAATGGTTTTTGTTTGATTTTTTTTTTTCAGTATCTTCTGCTTTCATACATCATTTTATCCTACCAGATTTTAAGTTCTAGGAGAACTCTTATTTTGATCTTTTTAAGTTTATTTATTTATTTGGAGGAAGAAAGAGACAGAGAGAGAGACAGAGATCAGGGATCATGACCTGAGCTGAAATCAAGAATTACATGCTTAACCAATTGAGCCACCCAAGTGCCCCCTAAGTTCCAGGATGACTTTTAAAGTTATTAGTAGTACCAAGAAGGAAGATAGCAAGGGATAGATGTGGGAGTAATTGGAATATACCAAAAAGGTTTTAAAATTAAAAAGCTATGATACTCCAGATTTCACCTAATATGGTATATATGGTGGTTTGTACTTTCCAGTGATGGCCGCAGTAATAGGTATCCTGTCCCACATGATTTCTTTCTTTCTTTTTTTTTTATGGTCTATTTTCTCTATCCATTTGCTTTCAGTTTATACAGGTCTTTATATTTAAGTGTATTTTTGTGGACAACATAGAGTTGGGTTGTGTTTTTTGATCCACTATGACAATCTCTGTCTTTTATTATTTATTTATTTATTTATTTATTTATTTATTTATTTATTTTTTCAATATATGAAGTTTATTGTCAAATTGGTTTCCATACAACACCCAGTGCTCATCCCAAAAGGTGCCCTCCTCAATACCCAAAACATGGGTATTGTAGAAACATGGATGGAACTGGAGAGTGTTATGCTAAGTGAAAATAAGCCATACAGAGAAAGACAGATACCATGTTTTCACTCTTAGGTGGATCCTGAGAAACTTAACAGAAACCCATGGGGGAGGGGAAGGAAAAAAAAAAGAGTTTACAGTGGAAGAGAGCCACATGATTTCTTTATATATATATATATATATATATATATATATATATATATATATAAAGGAGAGAGAGGGAGAGAAGGAGGGTCAGAGAGAGGAAGACAGAATCCAAAACAGGCTCTGCATGGTCAGCGCAAAACCTGATGTGGGGCTTGGTCCCATGAATTGTGAGATCATGACCTGAGCCAAAGTTAGATGCTCAACCAACTGAGCCACCCAGGCACCCCCCACATGCTTTTCTTAGAATATGATGCTCCTTCCTCTTTTCAGATGCAGGAGCTACATTCCCTCCCCTCGGGTGGAGCTTTGTAACTACGTCAACCAATAGAATATGATGGAAGTGATGGTGTGTGATTTCCAAGGCTAAGTCATACAAAATATTGTGGCTCTTACCTTGGTCTCTGGTATTGCTTGTCCTGGGAGAAGCCTGACACCATAACCAAGAGACAATAAAGGCACCCCACGAGAGGCCCGTGTGATGAAGAACTGAGGGTCCCAGCTTGGCCAGCATCAACTTGCCAGCCATGTGAGTGAGCCACCTTGGAAGTGGATCTCCTCCTACTCTAGCCAAGCCTTCAGGTGACTGTAGCCCCAGCTGACATATGACTGCAACTCCTCAGGGCCCAAGTGAGAAGTGTCCAGTGGAGCCCTTCTCAAATTCCTAACCAACAGAAGTTATGAAAGAAGTTATAAGCCACAGAAGTTACAAGCCACTAAGTTTGGAGATGATTTGTTATATGGCATTAGATAACTTACATTGTATACTAGGAATGGAACTCTATTAGTGAATATACACAGCAAATTGCACATGGGTAGGAGTGAAAATTGTGTCTAATGAGAGATGTGAATGGTGGGCCAATTTTACTAATAATTGCAAACAGAAATTTTCAATATCCGTATTATAGGTTAATTTTCTCCTTTAATAAAACAGCATTCTCTTAGTAGTCAGAATTTTTTTTTGCATGAATCTTACCTTGAAATCCTGATCATCCTCATACAGTAAGTATTTCATATCAGAGGCCCCAAACCCTGTGCATGAGTCACTTTCCTCATCTGTCTTCAGGTCCTTGCTGTACCTGGTCCCATCCTCACGAGTGACACATAAAGCACAGCTCTCAGCTGTGGAGCTCATCGTGTTTCCACTTTTTACTTCTACAGATTGCAATTTTGACTCTTCTGGGATAAATTCAAAGAGATTGGTTATTTTGGGACAGATAAAAATGAAAATGCAATATACACTTTGTCACATTTTTAATTTGAAAGATCTTTGAGGAATGTAGAGTCTATATATTAATGTGAGAGTGAGCCCCATTTTTAGAACCTCCAAGTTTATTCCATTCTCTTAGCTGACAGGTTTTGGTAATCATATGGTAACTCGTGTGTGTTGTTATTTTGGTTGGTTGGCTAAATTAGAACCCAGAAATACACCAGTATAGACAGCACTCCATCCCTCTCCACCAGTATTTATGTAATACTGAATTACATACACCATGTGAAACGTGGTGACTTGAATTTGAAAACAGGACTAGAGAAAGGAGGTGGGTTAGGACAAGTGCTGCAAGGAGAAGAGAAATATGGAGAAACTGGCACATACCTATGCCATGAATAGCTCTTGGGTACGAGGTACCTGTCATAGATGCTCAATAAGTAGTTGTTATTAAAAAAAAAACAACCTGTCACCATTACGATAAAATAATACCTTTAAATGTTTCTGGCAACTCCAAAGGCACTTCAGGTGTCACTGTCTGTCCAGCAGCTTGAGTAAGATACAGTCGCCTAAAAAGAACAAATGAGAAAAGCAGTCTGTCAACAAACATTGTACCATCTGGTCACTGGTGTCTGTGTCTCTGCTAGGTTTTGGAGACACACAGATGAAAATTGAGACAGTTTCTCCCCTGGAGAAGCATGAGGCCCAAGGGGGTGGCAGATGGACTTACAGTACTTTAGAGTGACGTTCTGTACCCTGATGGGTGATGGGGGTAGTGTGAGAAGTGCTATGGCACAGAGAGAAGGCGCACCTGGTTGAGCTTTTAGGAGGTAAGGGAAGGTTTCCAGGAGGAGATGGGACCTGAGTGGAGTCTTGAAGAACCAGGGGCTATTTGCCAGGGAAGAGTTTGGGGTGAGGAAGGGCATTGTGTGATAAGAGAGTGACACACTTAATGTTCTGGAAATGAAAGTGAGCTTGGCACCAGTTAGGGTGCTGTTGTAGTAGTCCAGGTGAGCAACAGCCGTGGCCTGAATGAGTGGTTTTAAGATGGAGAGGGAAAGAGAAGGACAACAAGCAGCAAGAATCCCAGATGACATCGAGGTGCTGTCTGTCGCCAAGTGCCATGTTGCAGCTCCAAGCCTGGGGAGCTGTATGTCTGCTATTGAAGCTCTCTGGGCATGCGTTTAATCCTGTTCTCTGCTTTGCAGCGCCCACTGAACTTGCAACCAGAAAATACGATGTCTGGAAAGCTCCATGTAACTTTTCCATGAAGTTTTCCCGAAGACAGCATGAATTGCACTCTTGTCGATAGTCAAACCACCCCTCATGCTTAGCAGCTCAGCAGTCAGGGTGAAGCTCCTGGATTACAGATTGTCAATTATTTAAAGAACTCAAAATGCTTAAGTTTCAAGCAAATAATGTAACTACATACAATATTTATGTTTATAAAACTTCTTTTTTTAAAAAAATGTTTACTTATTTTTAATGTTTGTTTATTTTTGAGAGATAGAGACAGAGCACAAGTTGGGGAGGGGCAGAGAGAGAAAGAGGGAGAAAGAATCTGAAACATACTCCAGCCTGTCAGCACAGAGTACTATGCAGGGCTCAAACTCGGGAATGGCGAGATCATGACCTAGGCTGAAGTCTGACGTTTAACCGACTGAGCCACCCAGGTGCCCCTAAAAAAAAATGTTTACTTATTTTTTAGAGAGAGCACACACGTGAGAGTGTGTGAATGGGGGACGGGAAGGGGGGGATGCGGATAGCCTGATGCAGGGCCCGAACTCACTAACCGTGAGATCATGACCTGAGCAGAAGTCAGTCGCTTAACCGACAGAGCCACCCAGGTGCCCAAGTGGTTTTACCCTTTTGAATAATTATGATCTTACTAAATGTCATAAACTTCATAAATCTGGATTCTGTCTCAATCATTAATTTATTGTCATTTTTATACCATCATAGGGCAACACTTGATGATATAGAAAATATTTAAACAATGCTATTATATAGGTATTGGTCCACTTAGTCTAGTTCTGTGGCACTGGAGTCCCTGGGAAGTCACCTCTGGTGGACATTTACCTCCTCTCATGTGTTAAACAAATACTGTGATGTTCTTTGTAAGTTGTGAAAGGAAAATGTCTGGGGAGCATTGGATGGGAAAGGTAGTAACTCTATTAGCTAGAATACCCCATTTTTCAGCCAAATAGGAAAACAACTTTTTCTATTTCCTCTGGGCACAGTTTGTGTCTACTTCTCACCCCCTTCTAGTATTATATAGGACTGAGTTCTCAACAAATAGGTGAAAACGGAAGTTGCCATAAAATATGCAATATGTGTTATATTTCTTTGACTTGAAAATGGGTTACAGTAAAAGCTGCTGAATATGCTTGGAGTTACCCTTCTGGAAAAGTAGTGTAACAGAAATGAAGGGTTTACACATTTCTGTTCCTTTATGCAGATCTTTCTAAAATGTCCTAAACACTTGCCTCAGACAATTTACAATCTAGCAAGGAAGCAGACATTAAATAAGTAATCGTGAGTATGATAAATGCTGGTTATGAAGGAAAACCATCCTTGGAAGCATATACCAGGGTACCTAACCCAGTTCTTATAAATGTCGCCCATGCTGTTTCTTTTTGCTTGGTCAGATTTTGAATTCATCTCTCCCAACTCTAAGGCAAGACAAAACACTCATATCTCTCAATGAAGAAAATCAACCCACAAGGCACTGATGAACGTTGCCAGTTCTACTGAAGATTTTTGTGGGGTTAGGGGTTAAACTGGATAGGGTTAAATTGCATAGGACACAGCAAACAACTTAATGAGAATCTCCATTAAAAGTTTCTCCTCTCCCTGCCTGTCACTGCCAAGTTCTCTCTGGCCAGTGAAGGAATTCCTCTTTGTTGTAACTAGTAATTCACATCCATGGCAGCACCAAATCAGATATGCCAGACTGAGCTGATCAAAGCAGCAAGTGGAGTCATCTGTTTGGAGGGTAGCTCCTTCCTAAGGGAAAGACGACAGTGGATGGCAGATACAGCAGTGCTTGTTAAGCCACAGAGCCAGCACTGGCTGCGGAGATTAGACCTGACTGCTAAGAAGGCAGCAGCAGCAGGCGGGACAGGAGAGTGGAGCTGGAGACCTGATCAGACAGAAGACAGCTGGCAAGTGGGTGTGCTTATTATGGGGCACAGTGAGGCCCTTCCCCAGAGGACCCCTCAAGAGCATCAGCTCAAGAGACTGGGAATTCAAGCATCCAGGAAACAGCCAATTCATTCGGCCTGACTGTCTGCCTCATCTGCATTGGTGTCTACCTCTGCAGGGCATCACACGGACATTGTGGAAGGGAGCAGAGGGCCCCTTTTTCTACCCTGCCCCGCCCAGCTTTCAGCCTGCAGCGCAACTGCCCTATCTCCCAGTTTCTCCAATCTTGTATCCTGATGCCCATCACTTAGCCCAGTAAACAAAACCCTCCACAACTTACCTGTATCCACACATCAGGAAGTTTGCAAACAAAAAATACCTGATTATGTCACAAATGGTATTTTTCCATGCCACACAAGCCACAGGAACCATTTGGGTAGAAATTTTTTCATGGTCCTTCCACCACGTTGAATTTCTCTGCTTTAATTCCTAGACCTAGACATTTGTTTCCCATCGAACACATATACACCCTACATTTGTGTGATTCTTTCCCTTCTCATGCTACTATTTAGATTATTTCTTGTTTCTGACTACCTGCCCAAATTATAATCACCACTTTGAGTTTTAATCCATATTCCAGGGCCCTAATTTTCCTCAAGGCTGGTGTATTAAAAATTCTTTTGTCAGGCAAGAAAAAGAACCTAAAATACACATTTGGTTTCTCTTGTGCAGGAATATTTTCTCTGCTTACAAGATAGTTTGACTCTTCCACTAACTACTAAAGGAAACAATTGTACAGTCCACAAGGTAACTAGAAGCCCAGAAGACCTCCAGGAAGTTACCACATAGTTGATCACTTCCTCGTTGTGCTAACTCCACACCTCATACTTCTTCTGCTTCACAGGTATGCTTTGATTTTTATGCCTCTCTTCCCTGCTGACATGGAGGATTTTGAAGGTCAGCAGTTGTGATATTCATGTTAAGTGTTTGCTATTATGACTACAGTGCATTGCTAGAAAAAGCAAGCCACAGTTTGCACTGTACCAATGGTCGATTATAATATTACACCTTCATCATGGCTGTTTTGTGAGTTCTTTTCTTTTCAACAATTGTCATCTTGCTGGAGTATCAAATATTAAATCATCTTTTAAAAATAATAACTTTTGGGGGTGCCTGGGTGGTTCAGTTGGTTAAATGTATGGCTTTGGCTCAGCTCATGATCTCATGGTTCATGGGTTCGAGACCCACAGCAGGCTCTATGCTGACAGCTCAGAGCCTGGAGCCTGCTTCAGGTTCTGTGTCTCCCTCTCTCTCTCTCTCTGCCCCTCCCCTGCTTGCACTCTGTCTCTCTCTCAAAAATAAAATAAACATTAAAAAATAAATAAAAATAACAACTTTTTTACAGATACAAACATTGACAAACTACTTTCTAGATATGCTAATGACTTTCACCTGGGTATTTTGAGATCCACAAGTCTACAGTTGAATAGTTGATCAATAAGCACCAAGTTTTCTTCTTCCAGTTTATGAATAGTATTTTCTAATTCTTCAATTTCCCTCCTGTGATTTGCAATCTGTTTTCAGAAGAAGAGAATGAATGTTGGTACTTGTTGACTTACTTCTATCTAGTCTTTTATAAGAAATTCAACTCTTAAAAATCCATTTGCCTAAGGGGAAGATCTATCCTGTATTATTGATTACTGGGTTTGTTTTGTCCTTCCTAAGAAGGAATAGGTGGGTCTCTTTTCTAGATTATGTGCAGTACTTTTTTGGCAAGGCAGTTATTAGTGAATGGTAGGAGTTGTCCTTTCCCACCCTTCAAAAACATCACTGGACTTATCTATGAGCTGGAGGTATAGATAAACAAAAATAAGACTAATTAACTTATCCATGTAAGTGGGGGAAGATGGTGATAAAAACAGAGAGCAGTGTGATCAAACCATAACGGAAGCTGTCCAGGTACGGGGGAGAGGTTCACCCTATGTCTAGTGTAGGGGATAAAGGGGAATTAATAGAGGAGATGACATCTAATCTGGATCTTGAAGGCCAAGTAGGGATTCTCTAGGCAACAAAAGAGGGTACATTCTAGGCAGAAGGAACCACATGTTAGGCACAATCATTTTGGTGTAGATAGCTACAAAGTGGAAGCGGGGAGAAGTAGGAGAGAAATTGGACAATTAGGGAAGAGCCAAATAATGCTAACGGGTCTAGTTTTTCTTTTTTTTTTTAATATAATTTATTGTCAAGTTGGCTAACATACAGTGTATATAGTGTACTCTTGATTTGGGGGGTAGATTCCTGTGATTCATTGCTTACATACAATACCCAGTGCTCATCCCAACAAGTGCCCTCCTCAATCCCTATCACCCATTTCCCCTCTCCCCTGCACCCCCTGCATCAACCCTCAGTTTGTTCTCTGTATTTAAGAGTCTCTTATGGTTTGCCTCCCTCCCTGTCTGTAACTTTTTTTTCCCCTTCCCATCCCCCATGGTCTTCTGTTAAGTTTCTCAAGTTCCACATATGAGTGAAAACACATGATATCTGTCTTTCTCTGACTGACTTATTTCACTTAGCATAATAAAGCACTAGTTTTTATTTTGCAGGTGATGGAAGGTCATTGACAGACATAGCAGGTTTGACGTTTAGTAAAGAAATGTGGCTAACTTAAATATGAACATGCTGCTTCTATTGACAGAATCCCCATCAGTCTTTAAGAAGTGTATTTTGATAACTTTTGTCTAAAGAAGGCTTGATAGCGGGAAAAATACACAGAATGTTACTAGACAGAACTCCCAACTCACCTTTTTCCCTGCCTCATATAGTATGAGCTATACAGGTGCTGCCCTGAGAGATGCTCACAGAAAGAGGTCAGGACGATAGCAAAATTAGAAGCAACAGTACAAAAGAGAAAGCAATAGACTGGTAAGAATAATAGAAAATAAACTGGAAAAAGTATTTCAGAAGAATATGATGAAACAAAAAATGTTCAGGGGTTTAGATTCAGTATTTCTTGTTAGGAGTTGCCAAGAATACTTAGATAGCTAACATTTTTGATTTGTAATTAAATATATTTATTGTATTTTTGATTTGGGAAGCATTCCGTATATTACCACATTCCTATCTCTATCACATAAGTCATGTATTACATGCTTGAATTCCTACTATGGGCAAGATTCTGTGTGAGACAGAGGGACACAAAAGTGAATAAGGCATAGCTCCTTCCTTCAAAGAAGTTTACAATGCAGTGAACAAATACACAAATATTTGTAACATAAAACAACACTGGTACCATAGAAAAGGCTCAAATAGGGGCGCCTGGCTGGCTCAGTTGGTAAGGCTTGCAACTCTTGATCTCGTGAGTTCGAGCCCCATGTTGGGTATGGAGATTACTTAAAGATAAAATCTTAAAAAAAAAAAAGCTCAAATATTGCTGGTGGCTTGGAGTTCAAAAGAAAAGCATATATTTTTTACCTGCCTTAAACAATTTAGCAAAACCGTTTGAGTCCATAATACTAAATTAGAAAGCAAGGGGCTGGTGCTTTAGGATCTCATGTGTTGGGAGATAAACAGTTCAATTACAGGCTTGAATGCCTTAAAGAAAAGTTAATAATTTTCAAATGTCAAAGGATGAGAAAGAAATTATATTTAGAGGTTGTAAACAGAAGGAATTGATAGAACATTTGGAAATGTTTGACCCAAGGACTTGGCATGCTTGGGAGGCAGCACACACAGTTTTTGGTCTTCTTCCAAAGCTTGGAATGAGGGCCCCTTGGGGTCCGACCTCTCAAGCTAAGGATGTCTTGTGGCATCACGTACCCCTTTGGAATACTAACTAAGGTTCTCAGCAATTAATCTCTCCTTTCCAGCCTTTCGAAATGTTAGGGAGATGAAAAGTACCTTTAGATTTCTAGGGTAAGAAACTGAAAATGAAGAAGTAGAAGACTGCTTTTCCTTCCTCATCTTCCCCATCCTCAAATATCCAAGAAATTGAGAAAGAATTTAGTTAAAACTATTATAAGTCAGAGACCTAGGATCCTGAATTAAATGCATGTTCTTGAAATTTTCCCCTGCAAGGTCCCAGTTAGCTTTATGCCTCCTCACCCTTGAAACTCTGATTACTAACCTCTTTGAATCCCTTTCTTTGTCTAGTTTTATTTGCCTTCTATTTGTTGAGTTAGTCTAAGTCATTTGTAAATTTCAGTTTTTCTTCATTTCCTTAATATGCATACTAAATAAAACCAGATAATGGAAGTCATGCAGGGGACATTTCATATCCTTCCCACAGATCTAACTGTTTGGTTATTGTTGAAAGATGGTTAAATGGAGAAATATTTTCAGGAGTTCCATTATTAAATACCCCTTGTTACTCATTCTAAACCTTCCTCAAAGAAATTAATTGACATACATTATTCCATTTCCAGGCAATTTTCAATTCTTATGATAATACTTATAACCAGAGATGGTTTTAAGTAATTTGGGGAGTAAATTTAATAATGCTAAAATAAATATTTATTGAAATAAGGAGAAATTAAATCTACTAAATTTCCTTAAAATGATTTGTCCTTTATTACTAAGCTCTTTTGTTCATGATTTAATTAGATTTGACATTTTTTGTGTCTTTTATTTCTACTGAATTCTGAGAAGAACACAAAACAAAATGTAATTTGTGGCTTTAGTAGGAAGGCTCAAAACACCAAAAAAGCCTTTCTTATCAAATATAAATGTTTGCCATCATTTTCTCTGAACCTAATATCTATGACATCTTATAGGATTTAAGGTTTGAATTGTGAAATTATTATAATTAGGATTATACTATTGTATTCAATAAAAGTATCAAAACTAAACTCTTCCCTAATACTCTTTAACTGTTAAGCTCACCTTGAGTTTTTAAATTTTTTAATTTAACTTATTTTGTTATTATATTATTATTATTATTGTTTTTTTAAGTAGGCTTCACACCCAGTATGGACCCCAAAGCAGGGCTTGATCTCATGACCCTGAGATCAAGACCTGAGCTGAGGTCAAGAGTCCGACACTGAGCTGATTAAGCCCTTCACTGTGAGTTTTTTAAAATCAATATTCATTTTTCAAAACTGGGGATTCCTCTTGATTCATTTTGGAAGTAGTATGGACTCCTATTGACCATGACTTTATGAAGGCAACTTAAAGATAATTGTCAATATTATAGAAAGCACATTAATTTTTAAATTCCTTGTTTCCTAGTCTCACCAATACTGTTCAGCCAAATAGGAGGCAGGGAAAAAAGAAAAGAAGGTGACAGTGACAGTTTTACTTCAAGTGTCTGAGCAGATGGTGAAAAAGGAAATGCAAGAAGTGAAAATTTAAGGAGAAAGTTAATGAGTTCTGCTTTAGGTATGTTGAGTACCTTTGGGACATCCATGTGGAAATATTTGGTAGGCAAATAAAAATATAGGTATAGAGCTAAGGTATAATGCTGAAGAAATCACGTTAGTGATTTGAGAATGGCATACATATAACTTGCCAACAAGAGCTGTGTGTAGTTGAAGTGAATTCTTTCAAAAGATACTGAGTTTTCTTTCATAGATGGTATCTAAGCACAGTTTGGGTGACTCCTTGTTTGAATGTAAAGGCAATTTCAAAGTAGTGAGTTTTGCACATTTTCTGTAGCACCCTTGTAACATCTAGACCAAAGATTATCTACCTGTTATATCCAATAACATGCTCTCACATCTTCACCCAAGATCTAAGCCATGTACTTGATTCATTGCCCCAATGAGTATATCTATACTCATAGACATTCTTTCATTCAATAACTATTTAGTGAACATAGATTATGTATTAGTTTTCACGGACATGTAGTTGAAAAGGCATAGCCTGCTCTGTGCAATGAGGAGATAGATGCATAAACAGACAATTTCAACATATTTTAGCAAGAGTTACAATGAAACAAGAGAGCACTGAGGAAAAAGTACTCAAGACTTTCTGGGGGAAATGCAAAATGATTCAGAAAGAAATTAGTCATCAAGGTCTGTGTCTAAAGAAAGAGTCAGAGTTTTCCAGGCAGAGGAGGGTGAGAAGGTAAGGAGATAAGGCAGAGGGACTAGTATGTACAATGTAAGGAAAACAGGACAGTGCCTCATAACAAAGAAGGTCTATAAGTCCTCACATGATCACATTCAGCAAGAGCAATATTGTAGCACTGGTATAGGGAGACAAGTAGATAGTTGAGTCTAAGGCAGCATGCTGGGTCCACTGGTTTCTGCATGCTTTCCAGAAGACAGTCTAAGGACCAAGCTAAGATAGGATATAGAGATTGCAGTGGGAAGGGGCATCTTGATCATTGGCAAATGGCTGTAATTGTGGCTTTGGTGTTGGCTGCAACACAATGTCCAAAAGGCTAGAGCAGTCCATTCAGAAGTCACTAGTGCAGGGAGGAGACAGATGCAAGTCCTCTACAGATGAAAGGCAGAGGGAGCAAAGGTCCAAAGGAAATCCCATAGATCTGAACCCTCTTTAATAATACGCCCCACATGGGGCGCCTGGGTGGCGCAGTCGGTTAAGCGTCCGACTTCAGCCAGGTCACGATCTCGCGGTCCCGGAGTTCGAGCCCCGCGTCAGGCTCTGGGCTGATGGCTCAGAGCCTGGAGCCTGTTTCCGATTCTGTGTCTCCCTCTCTCTCTGCCCCTCCCCCGTTCATGCTCTGTCTCTCTCTGTCGCAAAAATAAATAAACGTTGAAAAAAAAAAATAATACGCCCCACAAGAGGGCATGTAACCCCACCTTCTTATACAACAGGGTCCATCTTCCAGAAGTGCAGGGGGAAGTAAGGAAATTCAAACAACTGAACCTTTATGTAAAGGAGACCACGTCATCCCAAAGGGGCAATTAAAAACAGCAGAGAATGAGGTTAGAATGATCCTTTAGCCTTCCTCCCACCACCCAGAAGGAAGTAGCGTCTTGAGAAAGACCAGATCAATTTAGGGCATGAGAAACTTCAAACATTTGAGTATATTGCATTAATTATGATGTCAAAAAATGACTTCTGATTATTAATGAAATTGTTGATGGTACTCATTGAGTAACAGCTTATAATAAGATTAGGATTCCACTTGAATTTTATTTTACCTCAGCTAGCCACAAATCTGTGTTTTTCCCATGCCTTTAGCTCATAAATGAAAGTCATTTTCAGTTCAAAAAAATGAGAAAGAAGAAATTGCTTTTAAAATTCCACTCACCTCTCTTTTTAGCCAGTCATTCTCCCGGATCTCTCGGTAGCTGCCTTTGTCAATGAACCTTATGGCATTCTAAAAGAAAGTTTCTGTATTAAGGAAGAATTGTAACATGGTGGTTCAACATCAACTTAGCTGATCATTCATTTTAACTTATGTTTTGCAATTACTTTGGAAACATACCTAAGAACTTTTGCTTCAGTTGTTCTTTATTCTCCTATTGTATTATTTTTGCTGATTTGCACTGCCTAATACAGGTGATTTAGAGAACTCAATAGCAGTTATCCATTCAATTTGGCTTCTATTGTGAATGAACCTGATTGCCATGGTGAAATCAATCATTAAGTAATCTGCTCCTATGGGATGCCTAGGTGGCTCAGTCTGCTGGGCATCCGGCTTTGGCTCAGGTCATGATCTTGAGGTTTGTGGGTTCAAGCCCTGCATCCGGCTCTGTGCTGACAGCTCAGAGCCTGGAACCTGCTTCGGATTCCGTGTCTCCCTCTCTCTCTGCCTCTCCCCCATTCGCACTGTCTCTCTCTCTCTCTCTCTCTCAAAAATAAATGTTAAAAAAAAAAAGAAGTGATCTGCTCCATAATTAAGGTGGCTGAACTGCAGTGATCAACTATTCTTCAAGTTTATGGTCACAGTCGTAATCCAACATATAGCAAAAAGCATGAATAGATTCTATTACTACCTTTTTAATTTGAGATATTTCTGTATGTCAGTAATAACAATATATATATTTACAAACTTAATAGCAAATAGTTTCAGGGTAGCAGGCTGTAGCTAGACAGTCTCCTGAGAAAGTTATTTTAGATGAAGAAAACAGGAAAAGTATTACTTTGTCAGTAGGTTCACAAAATGTAAATTCATTTTCAATTACTTGTATATTTATAGTTTCACTCAAACTTTATAGTGGATGAAAGATTGTATTTATCTGTGAGGTACTTTTATATGGATACCATGTTATAAATTCCATATTCAGTGACCGAGGGGCACAACCTAAAGAAGAGAAATTAGGAAAACTCCTATAGATCATAAGCATTCACAGGAATAATTTAAAACTATGTTAAGAATAAACTTATCTAAGTCTTTAGTGTTGGAAGATTTGCAATAATTTTTTAATTTAAATCACACTAATTAAACTAAGAGTGGACCTGTATTCCCCAGGAACTAGGAACTTTTATACTCCAGCTACAACTGATAATTCTAAGGTTTCCTGGAACACAGAATTTCATTTGAACAAAAGCAGGACATAGCTCATAACTGAAGTTAGATGGCTAATGGCTTCATTTACCAAAAATGGAGGAGAAGTTTTCAACTTTGGCCATACGATAGAATCTCCTGGACAGTTTGAAAAATCCAGAAGCCAATGCAACATTGTAGGTCAATTACATGAGCATCTCTGTGCACAGGACCCAGGCACTGACTGAGTTAACCAATTTCTCAGGTGACTCCAACATTGCAGCTGAGGTTGTACAACAGTGGATTATCAGAAGTTAAATGTATGCTAAAACAGCCAGATAAAAATGGGGAAATTTCATTCATGTGTGTGAATTATGTAGAGAAAAGAAAATGTATAGTGTAACGATTAAGAGCAGTGATCTGAAGAAGACACCTTAAATTGAATCTCTCGATTCTGCCACTTGCTCTGGGAAAGTCACAAAATTTCTCTGTGCTTCAGCCTTCTCATTAGCAAGTCCCTGCCTTATAGGATTATTGAGAGACATAAATATAAAAGGCTCAGAACAGTATCTGGAACAGTCTTCATTATATATTGAATATGTATATTTGAAAGATATTTGATTTACAGATGCATTTTTAATCATCTTAACTATGTTCAGATCATTTTAATGTTGATTTCACCATTAAGTCATATTCTGTCACAAAGGGGCTGAATTTTATGGGCAGTAAACTATTGGCAAGTTCTCCATAATCCTCTATATTTGCATAAATCTGTAAAAATCATGCAATGGGATGGTAACTGAAAGAACAACTAAACTAACACGTAAGCAACAAACCAAAGCAACTGAAATTCAATGAGGAACTTTAGAGAAGACCAATGCTTATGATTCTGAAGAAGAGATATTCTTGATGAAGAGACAATCCCAGTGGGGACCTCACTAACTGAGAAGGTAGTCTGGGGACAGGGGAAGAACAGTGAAAAGAAAAGATTCAGATATTTTGTGAAAAACAAAAGGATTAGAAAACATATAATATTGGAAACCATATCTCAAACATTTTTTTATGTCCCAAATCTTTAAACCTCTAGCAATGTGGAGTACTTTCTTAGGTTTGGATATATATGAAAGTACTTTTTAGACAAATCATATTTCATTCTATAACACATCCAAAACTTTTATTTGATAATTTGTTGTAGTCATTATTACTTAAAAATAACTGAGTAACAATTTACTGAGCTCTTTTTTATTTTTTTATTTTTTATGAGTCACTATGCTACTTAAATCATCTCATTTAGGGGCACCCGGCTGGCTCAATCTGGGTGGCTCAGTGAGTTGAGCATCTGACTTGATTTTGGCTCAGGTCAATGATCCCAGGATAGTAGAATCGAGTGCTGTGCCAGGCTCCATGCCTGGCTCTACACTAAGCATGGAGCCTGCTTTAGATTCTCCCTCTCTCTCTCTCTCTCTCTCTCTCTCTCTCTCTCTCTCTCTCAGTGCCTGGGTGGCTCAGTCAGTTAAGCATCCAACTTTGGCTCAGATCATGATCCACATGGGGCTCCCAGCTATCAGTGCAGAGTCCACTTCAGATTCTCTGTCCCCTCCCCAACCCCTCCCTCACTCACTCACTCACGTTCATGGGCATGCTTTCTCTCAAAAAATGAACAAATATATATATAAAAAAAGATTCCTCCCCCCCGCCTTCCCCCTACTCTAAAATTAAAAAAAAAAAATCTCATTTAATCCTCATACTATTCTTTAAAGGTAAATATCATTGCCAATCTTTTTATGTATATATATAAATTAGGAAAGTGAAGCCCAGAAAAGTCAAGTAACAAATTTAGTTTACATTCCCAGTAAGTGGTACAGCTGTGATTTAAACTAAAGTAACTTTAGTACTCAAGATCTTAATCATTGTTATATACCATGGGAAAAAAATAGGGGAAGAACTTTTGTTTTTAAGAAAATTGAAATATACCTGCATGGCCCATTCCTTCTTTTGATCCAGTTGCAACAAAGTTTCTCTGATTATTCTCTTTCTAGCATCTTCCAGAGTGACTTTATAGTGTTCTTTAAAAAGAAAATTAGAAGTCTCAACAAGATTAATCCTAGGAAAGGGGTGCTTGGGTGGCTCTGTTGGTTAAGTGTCCAGCTTTGGCTCAGGTCATGACTTTGCTGTCCGTGAGTTAGAGCCCCATGTCAGGCTCTGTGCTGACAGCTCAGAGCCTGTGGCCTGCTTCAGATTCTGCGTCTCCCTTTCTGTCTGACCCTCCCCCACTGCGCTCTGTCTCTCTCATTCTCTCTCTCTCAAAAAATGAATAAATATTAAAAAAATTAAAAAAAGACTAATCCTAGGTAAAACTATGGTGTTCATAAATGTTATCTTCCATGATCTTCCCCCCTCCTTTCTACATATTTTTCCCCCCTGAATTTTCAGGGTACATTTTTACTGAAGCATCTAGTACCTTCAATTAGAAGAAATGCTCCAATAATTTACTAACACCTTAAAGTGAATTGGTTTAAGATGATATCTCTTCCAAGAATATTTGTATTTTCAAAGAATTGTCTCTCCAAAGGGAGAATTCCCAATACTTTAGTATGTGTGCAGCCATCTACCTTTCATATCACACACTTCTGACTGCACAATGGAAACATAAAGAAGATCTGATTATCTGCACAAGAAACATCCTGTACTTCTGACTTCATCTAACTAAATTTCCAGTATTCTAGGCATGTGTCTCCGTGGGCAGGAAAGACAGAGCCAGAAGAGGGGAGAGGTGTGGAGGGGCTGTGGAAGTCAGCCCCTGGTTCTGAGTTGGGCTCAGAGCAAGAAAGGAGGAGAGATATGAAGAAATGCAGGATTCTTTATTCTTTCCAAAGGTTCTTGTGTCATAGTCAGAAAGGAGAGAGCAAACGATCATAAAATCTTAGGCCTTGAAAGATGCTTAGCGATCATATCAACACTTCTGTTTAAGGAAAGTGAAGTAGTGACATTAAGGTCTCTGTAGAGAGTGGAGAGGAAGAAAGGTGCATAATGAGTCCAGTTTGTTAATCTTCTATTCAACAAACCAGCAGCAATGTGTTCTGATGTGCAGGACACTACTTAAGGCGCTGGGAACACTGCTGAATAAGAAAGAAATCACCTGCCTTTATGACAGGTACATTCCAGTACGGAAGCCTGACCGTAAGTAACCAACCAAATAAATAATATTTTGGGTGGTGATATGTGTGATGAAGCAGAACTAAAATTCTCCATTTCAGAGAAAGTTTTGAGGAGGTAAAGACTGAATGAGGTGAGGTAGTCAGCAATGTGCAACAGGAGGGAACCACACTACACAAATCTGAGAATAATCAAAGTTAGTTGTACCTGATGATAGCATCTATGTTATAAGTTGCTATTAGTTGTATTTTATTTATAACATCTGAAGGATAAGTATTTGCTAGATTTCTGTACTGGTCCACAGAAACCCATTTAACTTATTCTGTAACTAAACAATACTTTTTTAGGAGTGGTGCTGTGGAACCTAACTGCCATTTAGGACACTGTGTCAAAGGGAACATTTTCTCCCCAGAGCAAGTCTGTCAAAGCAGAACTCTCAGGGGTCTTAGGCTACAGGGAAGGAGATCTGCAGATCTGGTCTTTTAGTAGGTTGGAGCTGAGGTTCTGGAAAGGGGACCAGAGTAAAAATTCCTCTTCCATACCTTTCTTCTCCTGCAGTCTCTGGGACACAACAGATAATGAAGAATATGTTGAAGAAAATTAAATGTGCAAGTCTTTGGTGGGCAGTGATCTGAGGCTTCACCACCAGGTAGGGCAGCAGCAAATGATGGCCTTCAGTTGTGACTGTGGTGGGAAGGGGAGGGCGAGAAGGGGGGGCTCTCCCAGGTTGCCCAGTGGCCAGAAAGGGGGCAGGTCAGTTTCTGCCTCTAACAGAATTGGAACAGGAGTGTCTGACTGAGACAGCAGTTAACAAACACAAGAGTTGCGTTTTGGGGACTAGTCTAACTTGACATCTGGAGAATAAGAAAATGAAACTCTTTGTTATTCCAATGCACATGTACTCATCTATATAGCCTGTATTTTTCTTACTCATCCGGGGTAATCACTTGAATATTTTAATCATTCCAATCTCATCTCTGATAGAAATTGTTTTCAATTCAGTACCTAGTCCACTAGACTGAGGCTGGATATTTATTTGAAATTTCTACCCAACAAAACACAACAAGCAATCTAAAAGTTGTTATGGATCAGGAGTTTAGTTATAGTGGATTTTTCATTCCTAGCATCTGAAAGAAACCGTAAAACTGGGAGCTTGATAACATTAAATATTAATTCTTTGCTATAAATCATAAAAAACAGATGATCAGATATGCTCTGACTGAAGCTATACCTCTTTCTATTGCCATATTAACACTAAAACAGCAACAAAAATATCCAGCTCTGTTCCAAGTTCCATATAGAATTCAGTGGACTTTTTATCTTCTTAAAAGCAGAGTCACAAGCACAAGGGAGCATGTAAAAGTCTCATTGCTCTCTTTTGTGATTCACAAGATATTTTGAGAAATAGTTATTAACCACACATTTGCGAATACAGCCAAAGAAGCTATGAGTATATAAATGTCTCCTCATAAAAGTTTGAGCATGGGCGACTATGGCTTTGTGCCTTTAAACTCTGGACTGCTCAGATTCCTGTCTCTGTGGCCACTTCTCAGAAGCCGATCTCAAAGCCCCCCCTGGCTGAAGCTGGCTTTGCATTGTTCTACCTTCCCTGTTGTATCTGCTCTGAGTTGGTTTGCTCCTCCACAGCTCTCTGGGGGTCTGTTGTCCACTTTTCACACGTGTCGGTGTCACACAACTTCACCCTACTGACCACCCACCCTCCTGTGGTGGTGGCCCCTCTTGTACGCTCTCTTGAAGATCACCAGGGGACTCCCATTTTACAGATGAAGAAATTAATGTTCAAAGAAGTAATGCTACTTTTTTGTAAATGTATTTGAACCCTAATCTTTTAACTCACTATTAACGTACAAAGAAATTTTAGAGATTCCTGTCCTGTATGTCTGGTGAAGGGCAAAAGTAAAAATGCTCTGTGGCTCTGATATCTAATGACTCTTAATAACCCCACGCTTTCTGTATTGCTGGGCTTCATCCTTTTATTGAGAGTCAGAGCCTTGTCCTGGATACATTAGTGACCATGTTTCCTATACCCACTATCCCAACATTTCCCAGCTAAAGTTCAGGGAAGAAGCTCTAGGTGCTTCCTCCCACTTCCTTCTAGAGCTCAGGGACATACTGAATAAGGCAGTGTTGGATAGCTGGCCACAGAATGGTTTGTGCTGGGGCTGACTCATTACCCACAAGGAGGCATGGACAAAGGTCTTTGCTCATCTCTGATTAGGTAGGTGATCACTCCAGCTCTTCAGAATCTCAGGGGTCTTAGGCTATAGGGAAGGAGATGGAGAAAACTGCAAGAAATGGTCTTTGGGAAGCAAGAAGAGAATGGGGACAGGACAGAGCAAAGCAAAGCAGAGGAACATCTGAAGGAGACAGTCCGTGAGAGATAAATGTAGAGAGGAGCCATCCCTATAGCCACCACTTATCTATAGGCTTCTGTTTCCATCTTCAAACTTTGTATTCCTCATTATAAGTGTTATATTCAACAAACATGACCATGGGACATCAAGCAACCTCAGTTTTTTCTCTTCCCTTTAAAATTCATACTGTGAAGCTAGTAATTCTCTCAACAAGATATGTGGCAAATTTCTGATTTTTCTGCTTCCTTTGTGATGATAAGAGGTTCTCAATTGGTAATTAATATATCCAGTCTTTTGTAATAAACAAAACTTTAAATTTTATTCAAAACTCTGGCTATTTCCTTCCAGCTTAGATGCACAACTATATCCTCTGATTTGAGCTTCCTCTTCCCTTAGGGATGAAGGGAAGCATGGAAAGGGACAAGAAAGCTCTCACTTGACAGATACTGTCTCAAGTTAATGTTGCACTTTCTGGTCCTAGCTGATGCTTAAGGTTGATGTCTTTTTCATGGAGGTGTTCTTATAGGTTCTTCAGTGGACCACCTTCCCCATTGCTAGTTATTTCACCTGAGTTCCCTTGATGTGGGGGATGTACTGTCCTTAATGGCTGGCTAACAACTTTTCCTTTGGCCTCTGGCTCTCAATATATTCCTTCCTCCCTTACATGCTGGCCTCTAATTCCTCTGTTGGAACATCATCACCAAGATCTAACTGGACAGCATACTAGACCTCCCTCATAGCATATTCACAAGAAAAACTCTTTCATGCTTTGCCATAACAAATTCTTGAAAGTGTAGCCTCTTGCAGACTGAATATTTGTGTACCCCAAAATTCATATGTTGAAACCTAACCTTCAGTGTGATGGCATTTGGAGATGGGGTCTTTGGGAAGTCATTAGGTCAAGAGGGTGGAACCCTCGTGAGTGGGATTAGTGCCCTTACAAAAGAGACTCCAGAGAAATCTCTTGCCCCTTCCACCAAAGATGGCTGCCTATGGACCAGGCAGTGGATTTTCTCCAGACACCAAATTTGCTGGCACCTTGGTCTTGAACTTTCCAGCCTCCAGGACTATGAGAAATACATTTCTGTTGTTTATAAGACACACATTCAATGCACTTTGTTACACCAGCCTGAATGGACTAAGACACAGCCCTAGCTCAGGACAGCAGCCTCCTCATATTTGCTCTGCTGTCAGAATGATTAGTTAGTCCCTTATTCCTTAGATTTCTGAGGGGTGGGTCATAAACTAGACCTCCATGTCTCCCAAACTTCAGGAGACACATACTGAATAATCAGAGGAATTCCCTTGAAGACCCTCTGTCTTGATTTGAGATGAAGGAGGAAGTACCCTTCACCTGCCCCTTTGGGGGACAATGTAGGACATAAAGCACACCAAGATCTCTTTCTAAACACTGTCCCCTAATTTCCAACAATCTTTGTTTGACCTATCCAACTCCTTTTATAGACTGGAATTCAGTGGCTGAAGGTATGAAACCAGTTTTCTGCCTCATTTGCATGGTGGTATCTCAGTTTACTCTGATGTGGTGTCTGTTATATTGCCACTCCAGTTTAACTGAGACTAAAGAATTTTATTTTAATATCCTCCTTCAGTAACTCCCCCTGCCCCGTCCTTAAATACCTGTTCCTTGCTAGTAAACCCAGTCTAACTAACACAAAGTCCATGATCATGGTTGTGGGAGAAAAATTCCAGAAAAATCGTGGAAAAAGAGAGGCAGTGGGGGAGAAAAAGGGCACTATAATAGTAAGGCTCCGGAAAAATAGATGCAAGTGTTCTGCTCATATTCATTGTCCAGTTAATGGCCCCAATATTTTAATAGCCCCCAGGCAGAGTTGCTGCTGCTAACTGCGTGGTTGGGAGAAATGCCTAAATTCAATGACAAGTAAAACAAGCCCACAACAACTACTTCCCATGACACCTAAAGTTGGTTACAGACCAAGGTTCAACCAGGAAGTTATTCAATGTATAAATGTCATTACCATCATCCCAAAGTTGGATTCAACAGCATGACAATTTTCAACCGAAAGAAATCATCCAAATTTCTGATCAACATAATAAGTTTATCTGAGAAGATGACTCTTCCTAATTTAAAAATATAAAATAAAGAGGGGCGCCTGGGTGGCGCAGTCGGTTAAGCGTCCGACTTCAGCCAGGTCACGATCTTGCGGTCCGTGAGTTCGAGCCCCGCGTCAGGCTCTGGGCTGATGGCTCGGAGACTGGAGCCTGTTTCTGATTCTGTGTCTCCCTCTCTCTCTGCCCCTCCCCCGTTCATGCTCTGTCTCTCTCTGTTCCAAAAATAAAATAAAAACGTTGAAAAAAAATTTAAAAAAATATATAAAAAAAAAGAAATGTTGGGGAAAAAACTTAAAAAATTTTAAACATGTCAGAACAATAACTATTTTAAAAGTATGATACTGGTACACAAATACATAGATCAATGGAACAGAATAGAAAGATAAAGAGAGACCCAAATACACATGGGAAATTAAAGTATGATAAAATCAGCATTTCAAATCAGTAAGGTTAAAATGAATTATCTGAGAAGTGATGTTAGGACAACTGGAAAAACATCTGGCAAAACATAAAGTTGGTTTCCCACCTCATAGACACACACAAAAAACCCAAAGATTTAAATATTAAAATGAAGCCATAAATATGGCTAATAGAAGAAATATTAGACTATTTATGATCTCAGATATCTTAAAATAAAAACCGAACTTGGGCACTCCAAAACTACAAAATGTCTTCATAATATACCCCACAAACAGAAAACCAGTGACAAATAAGGAAGATATTTGTACTTTATATCACAGTTAAAGAGCTAATTTCCTTAAAAGGTAAAGAGCTCCATCACACAGTAGAAAAATGGGCAAGGGATACAAACAGATGATTCACAGAAAAGGAAATTCAATACATATCCTGACCTTATGAAAGATACTCACTATCACTTATAATAAGAGAAGTGGAAATTAAAACCACAAGAAGATACCATTTTCTACTTTTAAGACTGACAAAGAACAAAAAAAGTTAGCTAACATCCCTGCTGTTGAAGATGTGGGAACATAGGCATCTTCATCCATATGGGGGAAATAAACTTGGTACAAGATCTACAGAGAGCCATCCCTATCAAAATAAAAAATAAATCAATAAACGGGCTCTTTGGGCCAGCCATTCCTCTCTAGAGATACCCAAAAATGAAACTATATAAATATAAGAATATTCTTTGCAGCATTATTTGTAATAGTAAAATACAGGAAATAGCCTAAATGCTTGTGAGTAGGGGACTGGTAAAAAAAAAAAAAAAATTGTAACAGAACAAAACAAAGTAGCCACTGGAAGAATGAAGACATCCTAATATGTACTGATCTATAAGAATGTTCATATATTGTATTTGTAGCATGCTTTGTATATTTTGATATAAAATATTTCTGATGGAGGCTATATGAGAAATTGGTAATTGTGGTTTCATCTACAGAGAGTATCTGAGTGACTGGGGGATATACAGGGGTAGGAAGGTGTCCCTTTTATGTTCTACTTTTCTTCTGAGGAGGAGAACCTTTTGACAGATTAGAACTCCAAGTCCAGTCTGATTTGGGCCAAATTTACACTACCATTGTGGTGCAGAAGCCCTGAGCTGAGAACTTTACAGAAAAATTGGTCTAGATGTGGAACATCCCAAGAGGGCCTCAGAGGTGGGGATGGAAATTATGCCACAGGAACACCTCCCCAACATAGGGCACCATCACCAGCTGGGTTCAGAATTGTCATCCAGCCACAGTGGTCTTCTGGGTCATCAGATTACTCCATTTATTTTATCCCATGAATTTTCTGTCTCTGGGCCTCTGATTTTTTGTTTTTGTTTTTTTAAGCCACTATGCTAGCCACAGGGACAGACATGTAGCCTCATGGTTCCCAGATTTAGTCCTGGTAGGTTTCATCTCGCCTGATGCCATCCTTCTCCATACCTTCTCATTTTTGTTCTTCCCATTTCCCATCTGATGTTTGTTCTTCAGTTCTTTCTGACCATAACCTAGCATTTACTTGGGCATTTCTCTACAATGATTCTGGTTTTATAGCTTGGTTAAGCTGTTTTAAGCTTGTCTCAGGTAAATTTCTTTTCTAATGTAACCCTGTCCCAGGACCCCCCTGCCTCCACCCCAATAGAATTACCCCAGACCTACGTGTGGGAGCATACAGACACCATCCACTGAACGAAGCTTCTTTCTCTAAGACATCTGGTCTCAGGGATTATCCACTGCCCCGGCACCCACCCCTCCATCCTTCTCAGTTTCACTGGTAGTCCTGGGAGAGTTTCTTCACCTTCTCTTTCCACCTTCAGCCTTAGGTTCATAGCTACTTGTGCTGATAGCAGAGATTAAAGAATGATTCAGGGAGTGTGCGTTTTTTTCCTTCTACCACAGGGCTGCTCTCCGAAGATTTTCTACTGAATTTAAACTAGCTTTGTCTCAACTGACCTGACATTTTCTCTGTATTCTCTTTAACTGTATTGATATCATTTTGTAAGGAGATAATGAGTTTAGCATGTTGTTCACTCCCTGCGTTCTTGTACTCTTCCCAGTATTCCTTCTCACTGAGTTTCTCAAGAAATAGTTTCTCAGCATTATTTATTTGCATGTGCATATCTGTTGAAAGAAAATAAAGATACCATGTCATTTCTTTTGTTCTTGCAACCATTATATGTTGCAATCAGATTTTATGAAGTTAAGGTCTGATACTACAATGCTGTTAATTCATAAATACAAGCTTTTAACTCCAATTAAAGGAAATCTGAACTATTAGAACTGTTGTTTATCCCTCATAATTCATAATCTAAGTAAAATTAAACTTCCAATTATAAAGTAGATGTGTGGTTTTAGGCCGTGACTGACAGCTATAATAGACAACCTATATGCCTAGGAACCCATAAGCTTAAATTATTCCCATGATAGCTTGATAAGAGTCCTTTTTTGTACAAGATTATGTTGCATATACTTTTTATTAATAAATTGTGATTTTTCTGACCATTATGCCTCTGGGCAAAGTGACCTCAACTTGTATCCTTGTGCTGTCCTTGGCAACCATTTTTGTAAGTAAGTTGGCTGATTCCATTATCTAAAGTTCATTGTTTGGGCTTCCCTGTGTGAAATGATACCATATCGTACCAAATGATACCATGTCTTCTCCTGCCCCCACTTACTAAGGCCTTCAGAGTGAAAGATAAATTCACTAGGACAGTATGTGCAGTTGAGCGATCTCAACTGTATAAACTTTTAGTTCACCCTGATGCACTTGCTAAACGTGATATGTTACTCAATCTTTAGGCGGGGTCTCATGCTTCTAAATATTTTGGAAATGGAAGCATGCAAAGAACAAGGTACGGTGAAGTGAATGGCTATTTGTCTCAATGCCACACACCATCTGGTTTGAGAGCTCCCTGAAGGCAAGACCACATCTTATTCATATGTGTAAATCCAGCACTTGGCACAGAGTCTGGCATTAGTTGGTGCTCAATAAATGTTTATGGAATGACTGAGACACTCCATTCAGGCCAGAGGGATATTCTTCAGTACAGAGGGCCAGAAGGACTCCAGACATGTCTTTTTCCAAATATGTAAATAAGATATTTTTAAATCCCTTAATAAATGGCACTTGTTGCCATTAAACAATTAATACTGTTATAACCTATCCAATGATCTGTCCTCTTATTTGGTTAGATTGCTGCTATCTCCAGCACTCTCAACAATAGCCAAATTATGGAAAGAGCCTAAATGTCCATCAACTGATGAATGGATAAAGAAATTGTGGTTTATATACACAATGGAGTACTACGTGGCAATGAGAAAGAATGAAACATGGCCTTTTGTAGCAACGTGGATGGAACTGGAGAGTGTGATGCTAAGTGAAATAAGCCATACAGAGAAAGACAGATACCATATGTGTTCACTCTTATGTGGATCCTGAGAAACTTAACAGAAACCCACGGGGGAGGGGAAGGAAAAAAAAAAAAAAAGAGGTTAGAGTGGAAGAGAGCCAAAGCATAAGAGACTCTTAAAAACTGAGAACAAACTGAGGGTTGATGGGGGGTGGGAGGGAGGGGAGAGTGGGTGATGGGTATTGAGGAGGGCACCTTTTGGGATGAGCACTGGGTGTTGTATGGAAACCAATTTGACAATAAACTTCATATATTGAAAAAAAAAAAAAAAAGATTGCTGCTATCTCAGCCCTGGGCCACATTCAGCCTTTGAGGGGAAGGCTGGTTAATGTCACTGAAGATTCTGGAAAAGAGGTGGATGTAGCGGCTATTGTTATACTTTCCCAGAACCTATCTCCCTTCCCTTCTCCTACCCCTTGTCAAATCAGTAGGCCAATTACAGTGGTCCCTTCTCTTGGACATAAGGATTTGTCCAGGGGTGAGCATGTGTCTCAAGCAAGGCACATGCTCAGAGTCCTTCTACTGAAACTGGTGGAAAACATGTCTCTTTTGTCTCCATTTTGAGGTTAAAAGGATGTAAGGTGAGGAGTGTCTATTGTCAGAGTTCCAGCCTCCTGGGGACAATAGCCTCAGTTAAAGGAGCCATCTTTCAGGGGGAAGACGGAGAGAGGAGAAGGATAAGAGGTAGAGGAGGAGGACAATGGGGGGAGAAAGAGGGAGAAGCAGAGGAGATAGATTAAAAAAAAAAAACAAACTGAACTCTAACAGCATGTGAGGCTCTGGTGGGTCCAGGTCAGTAGCAATCTGCCTTTTCTGTTTGATTTTATGAAAAAATTAACATCCTTCTTAAGCTTAGGCTATAGTTTGGGTTAAATTTTTATCCTTGAGACTAAAGAGTCCTAAGTTGGAAAAAAAAGGGGGTTACCTCAGTCCTTCTCAAACCTTCCTACGCATAGGGATCCTCTAGGGTCTGTCACAATGCAGATTCTAACTCTGTAGGTCTGGCTGGGTCTGAGATTCTGCCACCCCAAACTGGCTTGCCTGTAAGCGACTACCTGGTACCTGACAGAACTGCATCAGAAAGCCTTTTCAGAGCCACCTGCCCTCTCACTTTCCTCTCTCTCCTTTGGCACCTGTGGGCTCTTTTCTTTCTTGGATCACCTCCCATGCCCAGCACTCCTCCTCTGTGCCTGGTCACCCAGCTCGGCGCCAGTCTCATATGACACACACGTTCCATCACTCAGCCCAAACCATAAACAGGCACACCTCTGCTAGCTGGGCTCATTTCCCTGCGAAGGCAGTTTCATGAGCACATCTGAGTATCCTTTGTGGTCTCACTTCCACCTCAAGGGACTTATTAAAGTACTCCTTCCAAGCATAAGCAGAACTCTCCTGGAAAGGAGCCCTGAGAAATACAGTATCTACCACCTCATGACATCATCATTGCCCATAAGAAGATGGGTCAGAACAGGCTTATGGGAACAGTTGTGGAGACCCCTAAAAATGAAGTTTTCTGATGGCCGTTTTTTTGTGTTGTTAACTATTTCATTCAAAACCAAAAATAATTACAGATGGTGTGCTTGCTCTTTGTCAAGTGCTTGGGTAAGTGGGCTCTCTGAAATACTTGGGACACATTCAGGGAAGCAAGTCCTTGTTTTGCCTCCCAGCTTCTAGTACTGCTTCCTGAGAACACTCAATGTCTTTTCCCAAGTTTTCCAGCTTCCTAGCTAAGATGATACTTATAGAAGTCCTGGCAAAAGTGGTTCTGGAAATCTTAGCAGCAAGTTGAGGATAAAGGAATGAAAAACATTTTTTTTTTTTTTTTGAGAGAGTGTGAGTGCACAAGTTAGGGAGGAGCAGAGGAGAGAATTCTAAGCAGGTGCCATGCTTGGTGTGGAGCCTGACTCAGGGTTCAGTCTCATGACTGTGAGATCACAACCTGAACTGAAATCAAGAGTCAATTGCTCCACCCACTGAGCCACGCAGACACCCTGAAAATCTCTTTTTAATGCATGTGTCAAAGCTATGTATGACTTCCCCACAGGACCACGGTATTTCCTAAGCCCATGACAAGAGGGTCCTGGGCCTCCTGGGAAATCCTGGGTCTTTCATCTTCTACACCTAGCATCATTTCTATCCATGTCCGCCAACCTTCCCCCTGGTCAACTCTAATCCCTCTCTTCACCTAAATGGGAGTGTTTGCTCCTTTAGCAATACTGGTGTGGGGGGAAGCTTTATGGTAATATTCACCTTGTTCCCCAGTCTGAACTGAAGTTGAAGTCAAAGAAACTGCCAAGCAAGAGAATTTCCCCAAGAAAGAACAAATCCCCACTGTGAGGACCTCAGGGTGGTAGCTAACAGGATGTTATCTAGTGTCAAGACCCAGGTGGTTTCCTTCTGTCTTTGTTTTTGATCAGTGCCCTTCCTCCTCCTCCTCACTTGGCTTCAGTAGCTCTGCCCACTTGTTATTTCCCTCGCCTGTCCATTTACCCACACGTGTGTGTGCTTGTGGTGTTAATGATCTCATCTGAAACATGTTCGTGGCATTTTGAACATATTAGGAGACAAAAGCATTAACACATTCAAGAAATAATTTGATGCAGCTTTATAATTTTCCAAGTTCCTAAGTCACCTTTTAAGTTTTCTTCCTGGTCTCTTTCAAACTTCCATTTTTCCTTCATTGCTTCTTCAACATCTTCTCTTGTTACAACTGGTAATTCCTCCAACTTCTCTTCACTCAGCTCCTTCAGTAGGTTCCGTATGTGCCAAGTCTGTTCATCCTTCAAGCGTCTGTTCTGTCATGACAATCAACAGTAGGTAACAGCATCTGCTCAAGTATTTACATTGATTTGCCTCAAAACAGAGTCACACTGAGGCTTGCAAAATGAGAAAAAAACATTTAATGAAGTAAGTTTATACAATATCTCTAAAAGCTTATGGAATATGGAAGACTCAAAATAAAATTAAACCCATCAACATAGTAACTATTGGATAGAAAGTTACATTTTAAAAAATTGTGTTATTAATTTCCTAGTCTATCACTCTATTATAGGATCAGTGAACATTAAAGTTAGACCTTGGAGGCCAAATTCTTCAATCTCCCACTAATACCATTCTTCTCCAGCGATTGTCATTCATTTAGTCATTATTTATGGAGCATCTACCATGTGCCAGGAGGTCTTCTAGACACTAGGAGTACATCAGTGAACACTATACACAAAATACAGTGGCACCTTCTCCTGGCCACTGGATTTGTCCAGGTTGAGCATGTTGTCTCAAGCAAGCATATGCTCAGAGTCCTTCCCTGGAAATACTTTCACTGAAACTGATGGAAACATGTTTTTTGGTCTCCATTTTGAGGTTAAAAGATGTAAGGCAAGGTAGGTGTCCATGGTCAGAGTTCCGGCTTCACAGGATCAACAGACTCAGAAAAAGGACGCTTTGGTTGCAAAGGTAATAATTTAACTGCAACTAGCCTAAGCATAAAGAGGATTTTAATTTTTTCATATGACCAAACAGCCAAGGCAGGATGCCACATCTGGACCAGAGCCTTACATGCTGTCAGATCTCAGCTTTAAAAACTTTTTATAAATCTGCTCTCCCCCTCCTCTCTCAAACTCTCTCCTTCTCTGCTCTCCTATTCCCCCGCCTTATCCCTCTTTTCTCTCTTCCTCTTGAAAGTTGACTCCTTTGTAAAATGGTACAGCTACTCTGCTAAAAAGGATGCCAATTTCTTATAAAACTAAACATTTGCCTATCATACAACTCAGCAACTAGGCTCTTAGGCATTTATCTCAGAGAAATGAAAGCTTATATTCACATTAATACAATGCTTACAAAACTGTATTTATCATAGCCAAATACTGGAAACAACTCACATGTCTTTCAAAAGGTAAATGGTTGAATAAATTGTGATATATTCATATCATGAAATAAAAATGAATAAAAGGAACCAACTAATTATACATGCAGCAAACTGAATCTCTAAAGAATTCTGCTGAATGAAAAGAGCCAATCTCCAAAGATTACTTACTATATGATTCCATTTATATAACATTCTTAAAATAACAAAATTATAAATATTGAGAACAGGTTAATGGTTGCCAGGAGCTAATGAAGGGGCAGAATTGGGAATGAGTGAGTAGCTATGTTAGGATAATATGAGAGACACCTGTGTTAATGGAAATGTCCTATGCCTTGACTGTATCAATGTCAATATTGTTAATGTTAATATCCTACTTGTGATATTGTACTATAGTTCTGTAATATGTTATAGGAAACCAGGTATGGGTATACAGGATCTCTCTGTATTATTTTTTTATAACTGCATGCTAATCTGTAATTATTTCAAAAAAGTTTAATTTAAAAAATGAAGATCAATCAATATTAGCAACTGATAAACAATTTATTGCTCTTTAATCAGTTCTCAAATAACTCCATTTTCTTAAATGAAATTGATTCATGTTTTGCTTTTCTTATAAATAAATTGAATTACTTTGGCTCGACATGAGTTATCTGCAAATGAAATATTTGTAGAAACTTGAATAATAGCAATGGAAATATCCCTTGCCAAACTATTGCACTCCTAATACTTTTTCTAAATATGGACTTTTCCACTTGTTTTTGTAGAAATGGAAAATTCCTTTATCAAGTATAGTCCGAATACTAAATAAATCTTTATCTGATTTTATTTATGTTAGGTAATTATAGTAAGGCAATAATTGCCACAAAATCAATTCCAGCTGAAAAATAGGCAAAAAATACCCAAAGACAGTGATCATTTAAAAACCACTACATATAATTCATAAAAGAATAGTGTGTAATGAATCAACAAATTTTCCTTTTACTTTCCATACTTAGCACAATACTTATCAAAGTGAATCCAGTCCTCTTAGATCAAATTTTTAACACAATGACTATCCTTTTAAAACATATGATATTTTCATTTACAAATTAAAATAGTATCATATGTCCTAAAGCTGTATTCAAAAATTACATAAACATGACTAAATCATATTTGGCATTATATATAAATTTAATAGCATCTGTTAAACTCCCCGAACCCCATAGTGAATTACAAGTGGATGGGACATGTGTCTGATAACATGTTACAAAATTTACTATATCTGAAAAATTATTTTGAGTGATATATGAAATACAATTTAGTTAGCTATATTCACCAACGTGTTTAAAAAAAGACATTTATCCTACAAAGCAAACCATTATCACACCATAAAAATAGAATAAAGGAGATTAAATAAATAAACTACAAAGAAAGAACTGATTTTGTTTTGTTATAAGGCCATCTCATGGGCTCTGACTTTTTAACTTTTTAAGATTTGCAAGAACAAGAAGTTGCCAGGATAGTACACAGAGCTTCGCCTTACTACACCCTGCTTTCCCCAATGATGACATCTTATATAACCACAGCACCTGAAAATGGAGAAGTTGACATTTGTACAATGGTATTAAGTAAATTAGAGAATTTAATTTGGATTTCACCAGTTTTTACATATGCTCATTTTAGTTGTTTTTAGTGGATAAGTATTAAGAAAATTTGCCACATATACATATGAGAATTATCACCAGACAGATGGCATTTGAAGCCATAGTGTTAAGTAAGGCCTTTAGATTTAAAGAGAAGAGTGGAGATCAGAACCCTGGAAAATACCTAATTAAGGGATGGTTCCGGGAAAAGAGCAATGAACGAAAAACAAGAAATAGTTGGAGAATATGGGGGAATATTAAAGGATGTGCTGGCAGCCAAAGGAAGAGAGAGTTTCAAGATGACAGGGCTGATGATGAAGGCACGAGAAATAAATTAAAGACTAAAAAGAGGCCATTGGACCCGACTAATTGGTCATTAATAACTTCTGCCCTAGCAGGTGTGGTGGAATAGCACGAGTGAAAGGATGAAATGGAGGTAAGGAAGTGGACACAGTGAACTATGAAATGTCTAATGACATGAGTGGAGCATACAGAGAGAAAGAAAGATAATCAATGAACTGACTGTCCAAACAAAATTCACACAAAGGAGGACATGATGGGGAGGAAGGATTTCTGAGTTTGACCTAATGGAAGAGAAAAAGTAGGTCTTGTTAATGAGTCATATTTAATTTAGCAAGTAAATATCTGTGACCTCAAAAATGTTTCCTTCACTGGTGTTAGTGTGAATCAACTCAACAAATATTTATCGAACACCGACTCATGCTGGGCCCTTCCGGAGAAACAAAGGTAAGTAAGATTTGATTGCTGCTCCCTAAAGAGCTTTCAATTTAATAATGGAGATACATTTGTATGGAGCATTCCAGCTGAGCTTGGGGGAACAAAAAGGAGCTGGCCAAGAGAAGAGCATTCTGGAGGATGAAACAGCCTGAAGAAAGGTACAATAACGAGCAAGACTGGGTTTTCCAAGATTTAAAAGAAGCAGTGGTGAGCAAAGGGTGGAACAACTGGAGACAAGGTTGGAGAGGTGAGCAGAGGTCAGATCTTGTAGGGCCTCAAAGACTTTAGTAAGGAGCATGGATTTAATTTTCTGTACCATAGAAAGCCACTGTAGGGTTTTAAGCATTGAAAGGTTTACGGTATTCAAAGGGTTGCACTGTGGAAAATGTACTGAATAGAAGAAGGATGGGTAAGAGTTGGTGGCAGCCTCAACTGTGGCAGTAGCAGCATAAATGGAAAGAAATAGATACATAGCTGGAACTAGTCTCCCTTTCCATGTTCGTCACTGCTGGGTCCACATGACCCCAGAAGAAGACATAGGCCTATCCCATAGTCATGAAAATAAGAATTTGTTTCTGGCTTCAAATGAGGGGCTATGGGAAAGTGATCCCTCAGTCCTGATCTGTTGTCATTTCCACAACCAAATGGAAGTCCCAGTGCTGACCACCGGGTGGTGTGCATTGGTCCTTGACGGCAGTTCACTCATCTAATGTGCTGTGGAGCTCATCATGTGGAACCTGCATCCAAGCACCTAGACCAAATGTCCCCTTTCCATTTTCACCCACAGACCTGAGTTTCTGATCAACAGACTTTAGTAACTGATCGTTGAGAATCATGACAATGTCAGGGTCACAGTTATATCACCACCATGTCTAGTCCCCAAAATATTGCTGAATGAATGACCAAATTAGCCCTATTTGGAAGACAGGAATCCCATGTTATAGGAGGGAAACTGGGGTTCACATCAGTTTTGGCCAAAATGCTACCAGCCTTAAGTTGTACAGTCAGGATGCAATCTCAGGTCTCTGACCCCAGACTCCACTAAAACGTGTAGATATAGTCATTTTAGACAAAAGCCAAATAAAACAGTTAACTGTGGAAGCTTTAGAGTCCATACAAATGTTTTAGTAGAGAATAGTCTCAGCGTTTCCTTCTCCCCTTAAGGGAAAAATTGTGTTAATTATCACTTAGTCATATACAGCATGACTTTGATATTCATTTCAATCTGATTTTATAAATACAACATATCATCTTAAACATCAGTCATTTTAACAACTGAGATTATACTTTTCAAATAATATTTACATATGCACACTCTGAAAATCTAAGAGCAAAAAGATATAGAAATTAAAAACAGAGACCCAATGTTTTATCATTTGGCTAAATAAGAAATTAAATGATAAATGTGGTTTCAGAGCCTTAAAATTTTTAACACAAGACTCAATGTCATCATGTCTAAATAACACAGCTCCAGCTGACTTCCTTTGACACTGTAATTAATATAATAGGAACAGCAGTACCCTTTTGCCTTACATGTACAAAAAACTTAGATTTTAAATTAATCAATTCCAAGCACTAAAGAAGATACTTTCCTAGAGTACATGTCATCATAATTCACAATTTTTAAAGCATTTGTGTAAATGTTTAATAACTAGATATAAGCTTTAAATGTTATACTCACTCTTTCATGATACTTTTGGTTCTTTTCTCTAAGTCTCTTTATTTGAGCCATAAACCGTTCTACTGCATTTTCCTTTATTTGACAGCTGATAATAAACAAAGATAAGATGTTTTACAATTATTTATCTTGGAAAATTAATGGGGCAAATTTAAAATTTTAAACTAAATTATTTGAATTGAAATAAAGTATTAGATACATTATAAAAACCCATTTAGGGATCAGAAAACTTTTTAAGTGATTTGTGTGTGTGTGTGTGTGTGTGTGTGTGTGTGTGTGTGTTTCTGAGTATATTTTCCTCACTAAAATATATATTGGAGAGATAACTTCAAGTTTCTTTTTCTTAAATCAATCCCCATTTGTACTTCATAATTTTTATACTTTCTAACTATCTATAAATAATTCAGCTTAAAGGGAACCTAAAGAAGGGCATACAGAAAACGTGCTTTCTAGAAATCTAAATATTTCAAACAAAAATGACAAAACAAAGGCTTTATAAGTGCAGGCACATCTTCTTGAAAGAGAAAGATATACTAGGCATATCTTTGGTTCAAGTTCCTTAGCACGCCATCTCTTCTATAAATAATAAAAACTTTCCTGACACAAACACATTTCTTTAATACCCAACAAGTATTTGTTGAGCATCTGTCAGATACAAAGGAGAGACAGAAAGGTGCAGGAAGACTTTGATGTGGGCTATGTGATAAATATTTGAAGTGCTAAGTATATCTCTACTACCCAGTACATCTTGTAACTTTAAATCTGAGACCAAAGTAACACAATGGAAACAACTTCATGTAAATACCTTGCCTCAATTAAAACAAAACAAAACAAAACAAAACAAAACAAAACAAATATATAGCACCTCTGTGGTGTAGTGAACAGAGACGCTTTTAAAGATTGAGCAACTCTTGTTTTCAATCTTGTCCCTGTCCCTTCTTACCTACATGATCTCAGGCAAGTCACTTCTCTGAGCATCAATTTCCAAGCTATCAGTGATCACAACAATACCTAGCCCTAATCCTATAAGGATTAAAATAAGAAATTGTATGTGAATGTTTCTAGCATAGAGTAAGTGCTTAGTAAATTTCATTGAAGTGAATCTTATATCCTCAGCCCTTCCTCCAAAATACCATTTATATTTGTGATATTGCATATTTGGTAGAGAGAAAAATAAGGCTCCTTCTTTCCCAATAATGAGAAAATGCAACATAAAAACAAAACAAGCAATCCATTTTAGTGGCAAAAGTACTCTGTTTGGATACTATGAAACTTGGATTTCAGGCCTGCTTCTCCACTAACTGCCCAAGGACTCTTCACTTAGTTAGGCCTTGCCTTACTCTTCTGTAGGTAAAAGAATTGAAGGGGATGAGCTCTATAGTTTTTCAGTTCAAAAATTATACAATTTAAATTGACCATTGTTCCCTTTCATTCATTCACAAATAACAAGATTTAATGAGCTGCTGCTTTGTGCCCAGTATTGTTTATGGCATTATGGAGATAGTGTTGAACAAGACCTCTGTGATTCTTGCCCTCAAGGAGCTTACATTTTATTAGACAATAAAGAAGTAAACACACAATCATATTATTTACCCATTGTTATGGGGGAAATAACAGGCTAAATGGAAGGGTGGTTTCCACACAATAATAATAAATAAGTCTATAGGTAGGTATAAACCATCTTTTTACTTCTCACCTAAAGCTTAGGTATGCAAAAATTTTGAAGGAGTGCCTTCTCTACCTCCCATTTTAAGGAGAAAAATAAAAAATATTATGAGAATTATTTGAAAAAAGGCTATGCAAATGTTCACACATTAGGCAATTTCTGCAATTACAAATATGGCAACCTAACTCTCAGTATGGGTGAAGCAGGCAAATGAATCTCAAATATGTAGTCTCCATTGGTTGAGAGAGTCTTTGGATGGTCTAGTTAATAGACTTACTAATGGCTTCAGCTGAGAGCCTTCCCTGCTGATGACTGAGTATACAAAGATGGGTCCAGAGACTACATCCTGCCCCAACCCCAGCTGCTGCATGGCACAAACTTACATTAAAAAAAATTATTTCATATTCATTTTAAATTCAAATTTAATTGCGCATCTGGTAATTTTATTTGCTATATCTGGCAACCTTACACTTCAGCCAACCACCCCTCTGCTCAGAGCAGTTAGGGGCAAATGACCTAGGGCTCTGTCTTTTGTTGCTTCTGCAGTGAGCTGTTCAGAAAGATCTAAATGGCACCGGCAGGCCTGGGGGAGATTCTGAGATGCCCAAAAGATTTGGGTGGCTTCATTGGCTCAATTGTGGCTCACATGGTAGTCATAGGTCTAAGCTGAGTCTTTCCTTGGAATTTACTTCAACCTCCTTAGGTCTCATGAAGATGAAACTGAACTTCAGAACTCAACACTCTTAGCCACTGTGGGAGTTCAAGCTTCACTCTTCTCTATATACTTTTTCCTTTTTATAACTTTCTCAGATGCCATAGTAGTCCACATGTCACACTAAATGCTGAAGCAAGTTGGATGATAAACTAATGAGATAATAGATATTAAAGCCGTTTGGAAAGGATACATATTATTCTGAAGCACAGTGATATGAAATGGTTAGTAATACAAGGTGTCACCTTCCCCCTTACCTCGCTGTATTATTAAAGTGTTATTAATGTGTCAACTTTCTCCCTCCATGCAATTTCATTGAAAATTCTCAGAAGGAAAATAGATAAATCTGGATTTAAAAATTTTATACTTTTATCTATTTTTTAACCTATAATAATATCTATACCTATTTCTAGATCTATTCACACATTGTAGAAAACTGGGGGAAAAACAAGTACAAAGGAAAAAATAAAAACCACCATTACCTAGAAATGGTGTCACTTTATAGATTTGGCATTGACAGTTTCAGCTCTTCACAATCATAGAGGTTCATGACCTTATTTTCTTGGGATATATTTAAAAAAATGTTCAGTTGTTCGGAAGTCATTGATTACCTACTATGTGCTCCCAGCTCTTTGTTCTAAAATAAGATTGTGTAAGAGAGAAGGAAGATACTTCCAGGGGACCCTTGGACAATCCTTTCTCAGATGGTGAGGTGGGTGTTTTGGCCAATTTGTCATGTGACAAAAGTTCTGTCACCTGGGAACACCTGGAATGAGTCAAGTGTCACTAACAGAGTATGGTACAGTCAGGCCTCGACTGTTTCAGTCCATGAGATTATTTAGTCTTAACAAAGCAGAGAACAAAAGCATGAGATGTTCAGTTTATATCTTGTGCTAGATCATGAGAATTTTTAAATGTTTGTCTTTTTTTTTTTTAATTTTTTTTTCAACGTTTATTTATTTTTGGGACAGAGAGAGACAGAGCATGAACGGGGGAGGGGCAGAGAGACAGGGAGACACAGAATCGGAAACAGGCTCCAGGCTCCGAGCCATCAGCCCAGAGCCCGACGCGGGGCTCGAACTCACGGACCGCTAGATCGTGACCTGGCTGAAGTCGGACGCTTAACCGACTGCGCCACCCAGGCGCCCAGAATGTCTGTGTTTTTGTAAACCTCTGTTAAAGACTGGCCTCTGATTGACCTACAAGAGAAATGGTTGTATTTGGATGTCATCATTGTAAACCATGGCAGCAAATTAGAGAGCAGGTTGTATTCCTAGAGCCTTTTTGTCCACCTCTCCGAAGATGAGATGAGGGAAGTTTTCAGTTATGTTGACAAATGAGTGTGGGTAGTTTCTGGTTATAACTTAATGTTATCTCAAGTAAAAAATAAAAGGGAACTTTGTTACAAGTCCCTTCTTGGGTTTCTCAGTGTTCTGACCCTTTCAGTCAACTGCTCTCTAAAAAGAACAGACAGATAGATTTGGAGTTTCTCAAGAAGGAGGTAGATTTTATCTGAATGTTGTTAAAAACAAATCTCTTGAAGCCCAGTGTCACAGGCTAGTCACCAGCATTCCAGGCTCCCCACTTTCAGTCTTGTTCCTCTCCAATAAATAGTTTCTCATACTGACTCCCAAATATTCCACTGGACTCGGTTTATCTGACCCTTGCATACATCATCAGTTCAGTCTTACCCTTTCTCCCTCACTCTGCCTTCTCTCAGTTCCTGGGATGTGAAACCTCTCCCTCACTCGAGGATTTTTTTCCATAAGCTTTTCTCTCTTTTACTTTATCTCTCCATAATACCTATTCCTCTTCCAGAGATCAGCTCCAACGTCACTTCCTCAACAAGTTTTTCCTGACACCTCTGACCATAGTTTAAACCTTTAGTTAAACTGTTACACAGGACCCTACACTTGTCTTTCATAGTGTCTTAATTGCAGCTATGCAATTTTGTAAAAAAAGCTTGAATTAGTTGTCTAATGTCTGTCTCCCATGTCTCATCAGGGCAGGAGCCAGGTTGTCTCTTTGTTGTTGTCCTTTAGCACTTGCCTTGGACTTGGTAAATATTCAAGTACTTGTTCAGTAAATGCATGAATGAAGTACATGCTTTTTTAAAAATTTTAATTCCAGTATAGTTAACATACAATGTTATATTAGTTTCACATGTACAATATATCAATTCAACAATTCTGTACATTACTCAGTGCTCATCATGTTAAGTGTACTCTTAATCCCCATCACCTATTTCACCCATACCCCTACCAACCCCCTCTGGTAACCATCAATTTATTCTCTATAGTTAAGAGCGTGTTTTTGGCTTGTTTCTCTCTTTTTTTTCTTTTTGTTCATTTGTTTTGTTTCTTAAATTCCACATATAAGTGAAATCATATGGTATTTGTCTTTCTTTAACATTTCACTTAGCATTGTACTCTGTAGATCCATCCATGTTGTTGCAAATGGCAAGATTTTATTCTTTTTTATGGCTGAATAATATTCCATTGTATATGTTGAATAATAATGCTGAATAATATTCCATTGTATATATTGTGTGTGTGTGTATATATATATATATACACACACACACACACACACACATACACACACACACACACGTATACTCTGTTGATCTATGTATCTATTTTTGTGCCAGTACCATACTATTTTGATTACTACAGCTTTGTAGTATATCTTGAAATCTGGGATTGTGATACCTCCAGTTTTGTTCTTCCTTTTCAAGATTTCTTTGGCTATTCAGGGTTGTTTGTGGTTCCATGCAACTTTAAGGATTATCTGTTCTAGTTCTGTGAAAAATGCTGTTGGTATTTTGATAGGGATTGCATTAAATGTGTGGATTGCTTTAGGTATATGGACATTTTAACAATATCTGTTCTTCTGATCCATGAGCATGGAATATCTTTCCATTTGTTAGTGTTATCTTTAATTTCTTTCATCAGTGTTTTATAGTTTTCAGAGTATGGGTCTTTTACCTCCTTCAGTTTATTCCTAGCTATTTTATTCTTTTGGTGCAGTTGTAATGGGATTTTTTTTGCTAAGTTTTTCTTCTGCAACTTCATTATTAGTGTATAAAAAATGCAATCAACTTCTGTATACTTATTTTGTAACTTGTGACCTTACTGAATAAATCAATCAGTTCTAGTAGTTTTTTGGTGGGGTCTTTAGGGTTTTCTATGTATAGTATCAAGTCATCTGCAAATAGAGTTTTACTTCTTCCTTCATTACCATTGTGGATACCTTTTATTTGTTTTTCTTAGCTGACTACTGTGGCTAGGACTATGTTGAATAAAAGTGGGAAGAGCGTACATCCCTGTCTTGTTCCTGACCTTGTTCCTGACCTTCCTGAAAAAGCTCTCAGTTTTTTGCCACTGACTATGATGTTAGCTGTGTGGCTTTCATATATGGCCTTTATTATGTTGAGGTATGTTCCTTCTAAACCTACCTTGTTGAGGGTTATGAAGTACATTCTTGTGTGTAAAAGAATGAAATGAATTCATTCACTCCTTAAGAATTACACATTAAAACACCTACCCTGTGTCAAAAGCTGAGGTTCAAAATCTCTCCAGGAGTTTACTATCTATGAAAACATAAATATAGAATAGGTATTACCTTTAGTTTTATCTTCAGCTCCTGGGAGTGAGACATTAAGAAATATTGTTATTAAAAATAATTCTATCTTTTGGATTTGATCTGTAGCCACTGGAGATGACACTAACTCTTCTCTGTTGTATTTTAAGAGGTAAGCCAGCCAGCTGTTATATACAAAGTGTACACAGTATGTGGGAGAGTGACCAATAATACAATGGAGGGAGAGAGAGATCCAAAACCACATTAATGAATGCGGTTTCACAGCTACTACTTGGAATATATTATAGTCAAAGTTTCAAAACTTAATAAAAAAGTCTGCACATAGCACAAGAGTTCAATTATGCTTCCAATCTACCTCTAGTCTGGCTCTCTTGACAGCTTTTGAGTGCATTACTGTCCATTTGGAGTTATATGAATTTTAACAATGATTTCCATTTACATGTGGGGATGTTTGGATTTCATAATCTAAGCTTACTGATAGTCTAGAAGTGCTTCACTGGTAGGCAATTGGACTTCTTTGGGTGGCTCATTTTGAATATCCTTTTTATTTGCTTTCGCTGTGTTGTCCATTGTGTTGCTTCGTTAGTAAGAGGTATGCCTGTTTAGAAAAGAAGTAGGAAAAGCAAATAAATTCTGTCTTTGCCCCTCTACTTGTGTTTACTCAAGATAAGGAACTGCCAGCACTTAATTTAAAACTGTTTTTCCATTCAGGCTAGGAAACCTAGCAGACCTATCATCCACCACAGTGCTGGGACATCAGTGAATCAATGGATTCTTGAGTCTAGTAAGTTCCGTATTTGGACCAGGTACAGCATTTCCCCATTCCAAAACATTTTCTTTTCTTTTTTTAAAGTTTATTTTGCCAGAGATTTGAGCACACATGCTCACATGTGCAGTGGGGGTGGGGGGGGAGGGAAGGGGAAGGGGAGGGATAAAAAGAATCCCAAGCAGGCTCCCTGGTGTCAGTGTGGAGCCTGCAGTGGGGCTTCATCCCAGGAACTGAACTGGGAGATCGTGATGTGAATCGAAATCAAGAGTCAGCTACTCAACCAACGGAGCCACCCAGGTGCCCTTTCCTACCTAAACTTTCTAAGACACTCACCCCCTTATGTTATCCATCTACATCTCTTGTCCCTATCAAGCTTTTCTAAGAACAAGAACTATACTTTTCCAGTCATTTTATTTCTCCACAGTGTTACTGCATATAATAACAGCTCAGGAAATGTCTGTTAATTTTTTTTTTAATTAAGACAAAACAAAAGAGCACAATTTTCTGTGAGCTAGAATCCAAAGAAACTAGAATCCAAAAGAATTAGGTATGGCTAGGGTTGTTAGAGCAAATAAAAGCACATATTCAAATGTTTTTTTAAATGGCTAAAAGGTTTACAAATGCAAAGTGATAATAATAATGTAATATTTAGCAGTCACTGCTCATCAGCTATCGATTGCTTTTTATCTAATAATAAAAAATTATCAAAAATAATAGATTTTAAGAGTGAAAAATCAGGTCCACTGTTCACAGATTTTTATAGTGAACAGGAATACTTGATGGATTTTGTATAGGTACTAAAGTACTTCTTTTCAGATTATAATCTTAACAGATTTTTATCTTCTAATTTCCATTAAATAAAAACAATAAGTGCCTAAGCTTCAATCAAAGTACTACTACTTTGATTATTTATTTATTTAGATGGCTTTGATTATTAATTATTTATTTAGATGGCTGGGAAGTCCATGAGAGTGGGCATGATGTAATTCTTGTGCATTACTGTATTCCCCACCTAGCACAAGTAGATGCACAGTAAGTCCTTGTCAAAGGAAAAACTGGATGGATAAATCAGGCAGACATGTTTTAATCCTATATCCACCACCTATTATCTATGTGAGCTTGGGTAGGTGACTTAATCTTTCTGAGCTTCAGTTTCATCATCTATAAGTTAAGAGCAAAAATCATACTTTAAAAGCTGTTGTAAGGATTAAATAAGCCATTATTTAAAGCACCTAGCATAGTGGCTGACATACAGAAAGAGCTTAGTTAAGTATTATGCCCTTTTAGTTAAAGCTCCAGATCAGGCTTTTTCGAACTCCGGGTAACTAAAGCAGAGGATGTCTACCCAATGCCAAGTATAATGATGTGTGGAAAAACTAATCCATGCGGTTTGCTATTGTCAATCTTCATCATTGACTTGGGCCACTGACTCGGCAATCTACATAGATCACTGAGATCCACAGTGGAAAATGTCTCTGAAATGAAACACTTCTTCCTAGACATGCTGTTTTCACACCTAGACCTCCAGTGAGGCTCAGTCTTTGTGTCTGAGACTTTTCTTTTCCAGCCAGTGTGCTCATCTCTACATTCTAACAGATTCGAGTATATGTGAATGCAAATATACTATATAATACTTTCCAAATGAAAAGCACACAGCTGTCAACAAAAAGATTTAACACATTAACACCGAGTAATATATTAAGTGGTATCTTCTCAGATGTGAAAGTATTGAGAATAATTTCATAAACTACACAATAAAATGTGTCATTCTCCCATCACAGTTCACAGAAACTTGTAAGTTGAGTAAAGATTGCTTTTGTTTTGTTTTAGATGCAGAGTTGAATTTTTATATTATTTTCTATTTTAGAATTAGAAATTTTAACTTGACTATTGCACAAAGAGATAACATGCTGACAAGTGTATCATTTTGCAACAATAACTTACTACTTAACAGTGATTGTTTTACTATAAATATTTTATTTAAAAGTTAAAACAAATGTTAACATTGATCTATAATTTTCCTTCTGAGTCATATGAAGGAGATCAAGTGTTAGAGTTTCCATCTATAATACCCATCTGGTGCTGGAGGAAAAATGACCTCATCTTGCTCATTACCTCAGTTACCTGGCTCTTAAGTTTTCAGCTCTCTGACTAAAGTATTATTAGTTACCTAACTGCAACTCATGGCAAAGCACTTTAACAAACTATGAGTGAAAATGTGGATCCATTAGCACAAATTATTTATCCATAAACTATTTTAAGATTCATTGTTTTACATACTTTCCAGAAAATCAGTAAGCAGAGGATTGGCCTCTTAATAGATGCATTTTTGCAATGAGCTAATGACATTACTTCAGAATGTCCTTCTACATTTGATAACGTCCTACAAACAATGGGGATTTTCATAAACATTTACAAGGATTGACGGTTCCTGTCCACCTAGAGGACTTCTATCTCAGCAAAGGGTGAGGACCCTAGAAAAATATTCACACAGTAATGTAGGTTATCTTCCAGGAGGTTTTATGAAGAATAATTCTTGACAGATGGACACCTAATCTGTGTGTCAGTAACTGCAAACATCTATCTGGTGCCTGCTCTGTGCATGGCACGTTACCTGGTCCTTAATTATAACATATGGAAGAGGCAAGATCTCTACTCAGATGGATAGGAAGAAAGAAGCATACTCTAGTAGGACTTTAAGAAAAATAATGAACAACTTTAAAAGGCTAGCAAGATTTTGCAGGCAATGAATGCTCTGGAGATCTTTCAGATGGTCACAGTATGACCTTTTGTACTATCTGTTTGTCCTTTCCCAATGCTCTTTGGGCATTCCATAACATATGCCATAGAGCGATGGCAGGCGAGGAGGCTAGGTTTGAAAGACTCAGGTCTCCAGCCTTTTCAGAGCCTACTCCATAATCCAAAACATATTCCCCAAATGCTTCTCAGTGGAAAGGAAGAAGTCTGTTTAGAAAAAAATGGACATAGAATAGCCATCTTATTCAAATGTACTGTTATCCCATAATGCTTTACTTGACTCTGCAAAATTACCCCCCCAAAAAACCAAAGAGTGCATTCTCAGGATCCTGGCTCAATACTGAGAAAGCTCCTAATGACTTTTTTCATGACTTTGTGGAGATATCCAGAAGCCTCCTAATGACTCTTTCCAAATTTTGTGGAGGCTGAGAGGGATGGCAGCTCTGCCCTAATAGCTTTTTTGACATTTGAAATGGATTCTGATGTTTGTTATGTAGATTAAAATGGAAGATATCTACTTAACAGCATTAGTAACGGTAAAAGTTCTGAATATGATTTCATCAGAGATTGAGGGCATGATTTAGTGAAAAGATCTCTATATGGGTGGGAAGTCTCGAAGTCTATCTAGTACTGGCTCTGCCATTAACTAGCTGTAAATGTGTATGTCTAATAAATAATAATAATGTAGTAGTATCCCATTATAGTGTTAATTGCAATATATATTTGAAAGCATTCATGGTGTTATATGCTCATTTTCAACAAAATATAATTCCTTTAATACTGAATAACAACTAACCGCTTCAACAAACCATCTTTGGGTTTTCAAAAATATATGTTGGAACATATATTTGGAATATATATTTTCAAAATATGTTTTCAAAATATATGTTGGAACATACCTTGTTGGACACAAAGTAGATGCTCAATAAATGTCTAATTTGAATGACCTGCAAATAATGTATACTCACTTTCTTTATCCATGGCCCTATTTATTTTCTCATAATGTTGTATATACCCTGAATTTAGAAAGTAAATCACTTTTAAATTCAAATTCTCACTTATGCTAGAACATATTGTTAATACAATATTTAAATGTTTTAGAAATGCTTTTCAGTGTAGGGGTGCCTGGCTGGCTAAGCCGGTTGAGCATTTGACTCTGGATTTCAGTTTGGGTCATGATCTCATAGTTTGTGGGATTGAGCCCCACATCGCTTGGGATTCTCTCTCCTTCTCTCTCTGCCTCTCTCCCACTTGTGCTCTCTGTCTCTCTCAAAATAAATCAATAAATAAACATTTAAAAAAAGAAATGCTCTTCAGTGTATGTTAAAAAGCGCTGAATTCATTTAAAGCCTTTTAGTAGTGAGAATATCACCTAAAAGTTAGCTTAAAACAAATTCAGTCCTTTTTTTGTATAGATTATGTATATACAGCCCAAAACAGCTTTAAAATGTAAAACACAGCCAGTTTGGAGATATGTTAAACAACCAAATATTCAAATCAAGATATTTAAAAATATCTGGATAAATAACACTTTCAACTTTCACATGCCTAATTGGTGATGTACATTACATTACCATGTATTTTTTTCACCAATACAAATCCTTTGGTCAGTGGGACATTTCTGAACTGCAGTTCCCAAATTACACTTAGCTTCTGAATTGGTCTATCTTCTGATCCAGATTTGCTAATAACAAATAGTTTGAGAAGCATTATATTATACTAATTTCTCTAGCAACCAGAACTACTACATTTTTCCCCAACTCCTGCTGTCCTTCAAGCTTAGAAATGTCAAAATAAAAGAGACATAATTATGAAAAGAATGTTGTGAGGATAATGGAAATACATGTAGTATTTTCAAACTCTGATGGTGGAGGAGAACCAATGGGCTTCCATTTTCAGAGAGCAGTGGTGAATACAAAGAGATCTACTGGGGCCAGGTCTTGGGGTGGCAGTAAGGAAATCCATAAGCAATTATCACACACACAGTGATAAATACCCAGGTTTATTGTTTTCCTTCTCTGCCTTAACAGAAATATATATATATATATATATATTTTTTTTTTTTTTCCTTCAATGGGACATCTGCCACTACCCAACCACCTCCTCAACTCTCTCTTGCCCAGCAGAGAATTAATCATGGAGTAAGAAGGGGAGTGAAGAACAAAGTACTGTACAAATCTAACGTTAATAAAAGAAAGAAACCTAATGTCCTGTTCAGAAGGATGTTGCAGCATCCACGGCAAGGAGCTAAAGCCAATCTATGGACTGTGGAGGAGAGTGGGGGCGGGGGGAAGGCCATCAGCAACACTTAGAGCACTCAGGTAGTACCCTCGTGGGAGGGCTCCATGCTGGCTCTGAGAAGGTTGCAGGGAGGTGTGAGTCCTCACTCAAAACGCATTCACAAGACCAGGAATTCGGTGAGAAGAGCACTAAGCAAAGCAAGACTTGAGTCTAGTTCTGGCTCCTCCACTAGTGAGTTTTATAACCTTGAGTCTCTAATCCCCTCTGACCCTGAGTTCTCTTCCATCTTTCCTACCTCCTGTCCGGGTTATCAGTGAGGCTCAAATGCTTTGGGAATACTGTCAAGCGATAAAGCTCCACACAAATGGAAGGATTAGTTTACTGAACACCTATGTGCTAGAGGCTGTGAGGGCACCATTAAGGTCACAAACCTGAATCACATTCAGCTCCTGCCCTCAGGAACAGATCTCCAAGGGCGGGCAAATCAGCAAGTCACCGGGGGTTCTACTGCAAGGCGAAGAGAGGTTAATATTTTGATCAGTTCAAAAAATCTCCCTCACTGTCTCCTTCCTGAAGAGGGGCGGGCCTATGAGCACCCCTCCCGGCGGTTTCCCACGGTCCAGGAGCAGGGTTTGGTGGAGGACGCCAGGAGGGAGCGACCCCAGGCCCGCTTGGGCGTAGAGCAAGCCCCAGGCCTGGTGGGGGTGGGACGGAGATGTAAAGTCTTAAGTGCCAAACTGGAAGGAGTCAGGGGTCGAGCGAGGAGTCCAGCCAGTCTCCCTACCTTCCCTCGACCGCTTCCAGGCGCGGATGCACTGCAGTGGGCCCGCAGGTAGCACTCGCGTCCTGCCGGCGGACCAGGCCCACCCACTCCCCTGCTGTAGCCTAGCCCTCCGTTTCCTAGGCGATGGGCTCGCGAGGGCTCCCCCCCCCCGCCCCAACTCCGCCACGCGCCGCCGCGACCCGCGGGCCGGGCGCGCCACCTGGTGGCCGCACGGGGAGGAGTCCAGGCGAAGGGCACGCACGGACGCCTTCGCAGCCGAGATCGCGTCCTCCCGCCTTCTCCCCGCGTGATTTTGACCGCCACGACTCCCCCTGTTGATTCCATGAAACACACAACTCCCTCCTTGCCTCCCTGGAGTGGCAAACCGGTAAGTGGTGAGTTGTGTGGAGACGTGACAGCCGGCTCTGCTCTGTGACCGTGAGCGGGTCATTTGGGTCTGTGTGTCTGTTTCTTCCGCTGTAAACTGAGGCACAGACCGCTCTGGGTTTCCTAGCAGCTCACGGGATGGGGAAAGGAGTGTATGCGCGTGGAGGGCTTCTGCCGCACTCTGCCCTTCAGCGACCAAGGCTTGTCTTCTCTCTGCTCTTGTTTTGGGTAAAAGTTCCTTCGGGTTTGGCTCCAGACAGAATTGCAACCCCCTGGATTAAGTGCTTGTATGATAATGTCCAGCTCTGAAAGATCCTGAAAGATCTGAAAGATCCTGCCTCTTTTGCTTGTCGCTTTGCTTTTTTTGCTCCTAAACCTCGAGAAACCAACGCAGGTTCGTCTTTGCCCCTCCTGATACTTTTTGCAGCTCTGTCCTCATTTGAGAAAAGAATATCACCACACACCTACATCCTTTAAGGTTCCCCTTTCCTCTTCTGCATTTTTCCTCATCCTCTGCCTCAAGACAACAATTTCTTACGCCCTGGCACCACCTACTTAGGCCACTAACCTCTGTCTCAGTTATTTATCCCTCTGTCCTGGGGAGACGGAAGTGAGGCGCTCCCTGGAACCTCCACTCTTAATTAGTCACCCTGTTTGGCATTCTTGAATTCGATTTTTAAAAACTAGTTTATCATATGTTTTCTAACTAGTGCTGTGTTATATTAATAACAAATTCAGAACTTCGTAAAAGAAGGGAATTGAAGCAGTTAATACGCATAATAGCTTTTGGCTGAGAGAGTTTTTCTCATCAGTAAAAAGTCATCCAAAAAATAACCAGTTTGAGACAATTTATGTGTTTTACCTCATTTGGACCTTCCTTTATTTCCATCAGTGTTGTGTATTTGTTAAATGCCAGCAGGTTGCTGGGATCTACAAATCTGATAAAGGTTTTTAAGTACTTGATCTTAACTAGAATACCAACAGGTGGGATTATGGGGTAAAAATATTAAATAGAGTGCTGTTGCAGGAGAAAAAAAAAAGCTACCACCAAAATTTTTGAAGCGTGGGGATTATTTTTGTTAAATGGAAAAACAATTTTGTGATTATTCAGTACGTTGAACTCATTCCCAAATCATTTCCTATAAATCTTAGACCTGCTTCTTCCATGAGAGCCTGGATCCAGGGTCAGAAATGTACTCTTATCCCCTCATTTATCTCCTGGGCAGTTTTTGTTATGGTATTTGCCAGTTAGTGGTCAAACAGTGAAGCCAGATAATCATTTGCCAAGTTTCCTCATTTGACTTTGGTTTTCTGTTAGCTCTGCCATGTTGAGTGATGTAGAAATACAGGTAGGAGAGTTTCTGTGGTAGAAAGAGCCAGATATGTTGTCTGATTTGGCAGAATGCCAGAGAACCTGTTTGGTATGCACAGTTGCTAAAGATTTTATACTTTTTCAAAATTTTCACCCACTTTTACTGAGGATCGCTACCTCTGCAAACAGACTCTACAGCAATCAACTAAATGCATTCATATTAAATCTCACAATAATTTTTAGACGCCTGAGCTAGTAGATTAACATATTGACTTTGTAAACCAGTTAAAACTTTTAGTAAATCAGAAAGTTTACTGAAAATAAGGTTACTTTTCAGAAACAGAAAAACCCTGATAACTTCTTATTCAAAAACTTTGTTCCTGACAAATATGAGATAATTAAATAGGTGTTTTGCCAAAAAAAAAAAAAAAAAAAAAAAGTCGGGGTGCCTGGGTGGCTCAGTTGGTTAAGCCTCTGACTCTTGGTTTCTGTTCAGGTCATGATGTCACGGTTTCGTGAGTTCGAGCCTCACGTTAGGTTCGGTGCTCAGAGTGTGCAGCCTGTTTGGGGTTCTCTCTTTCTCTCAGTCTCTCTCTGCCCCTCCCCCACTCACGCTGTCTCTGTCTCAATAATAAATAAATAAACTTAAAAAAAAGTCATGAAGTAAAATATTCTCTTGAGAGGAAAGGCTTACATTACCTTTATGCAGACACTGTAACAAACCCATAGAGGGGATTGTGTTGTGATGCAACATCCATTGGCATGTTTCAATATTGTAAAATGGGATTGTTTCCCATCTAATTTATATGGGTCCTAACTTTTTCTTTTAGGCCAGAGACATAGCTCTGCAATCTCTCGTCATCTCTTCATTTCTTCACACCGAGTTTAACTTGAATGACCAGAACTCTGGCAAAAAGAGGTCACATCTCTTTTTTTCCCCACATACCTCCTCCTCCTTACTAATTTTTTATGATCTCTTCATTCTCTCTGAGGGAGAGGAGCCCAGAATGGTAAGCAGGAGCCAGCATGCCATCTCCCAGGAGCCTGAGCCAGGTAATACGGACCATGCCTAAGGGCTTTGGTGTCTGATGTCATGAGACCAGTTAGGCTACAGTGAGTTGCTATGCTTTTGGCAGTTTTAAAATATGACTACATAGGTAAATGTACAGATCAATAGAACGTGACAAAAATATCCAGAAATAGATACACAAAAATATATATACATATATTTACATATATTTGACTGTATATTTTATTTTATATATATACATACACACACATATAGGTAGTTGCTTCAGACAGAAGTGGCAAGCTAAATAAATGAGGCAAGGATAGTATTTTCAACAAAGGCTACTGTAACTATTGCATATGTTTGGGAAAAAAATGAGTCTTGACCTGACTATGCACCTTGAAAAAATTAACGCAAAGTGAATCATAGATCTGAACATAAAAGCTAAAACTATAAAACTTCTTGAGTAAAACATAGGAGAAAAATCTTTGTGATCTTGAGTAGGCAAAGATTTCTTTTATAGGACACCAAGAGCATGAATTAAAAAAAAAGAAAATAATAATTTGGACTTCATCAAAATTAAAAACTTCTGCCCTTTAGTCAGTTTGAAGAAGATGAAAAGGCAAGCCACAGTCTGGAGGAAAATATTTCTTTACAAAAATGTTTTAATGTTTACTTTTGAGAGAGAGAGAGAGAGAGAGAGAGAGAGAGCGAGCGAGGGGGGGAGGGGTAGAGAGAGAGGGAGACACAGAATCTGAAGCAGGCTCCAGGCCCTGAGCTGTTAGCACAGAACCCAACGCAGAACTTGAACTCAAGAACCATGAGATCATGACCTGAGCCGAAGTCGGACGCCCAGCTGACTGAGCCACCCAGGTGCCCTCAGGAGGAGAGTATTTAAATACATAGACCTGACAAAAGGCTGGTATCCGTAATTTATAAACAACTTCTAAAGCTCAATAGTGAGAAAATAACCAGTTACAAATGCCAAAAGATTTTAATAGACACTCCACAAAAGAAGATATATCAGTGATCAATTAGTACATGAAAAAAAAAAAAAAAAAAAGGGGGCGCCTGGGTGGCGCAGTCGGTTAAGCGTCCGACTTCAGCCAGGTCACGATCTCGCGGTCCGTGAGTTCGAGCCCCGCGTCAGGCTCTGGGCTGATGGCTCGGAGCCTGGAGCCTGTTTCCGATGCTGTGTCTCCCTCTCTCTCTGCCCCTCCCCCGTTCATGCTCTGTCTCTCTCTGTCCCAAAAATAAATAAACGTTGAAAAAAAATTAGTATATGAAAATATGCTCAACATCATTAGTCATCAGGGAAATGCAAATTAAAACCCCAATGAGATACTGCTACACACCCATTAGAATCGCTAAACTTAAAAAGACTGACAATCCCATGTGTTAGCAAGGGTGGGGAGCAACTAGAACTTTCATATATTCTTGCTGGGAAAATAAGATGGCACAACCATTTTGGAAAGCAATTGAGTGGTCTTTTATGAAGTTAAAACATCTATCTCCAGTATGACCCAGCAACCCCACTCCTAGATGTTTATTCAAGAGAAATGAAAATGAATGTTCATAACAGCTTTATCATAATAATCTAAATCTGGAAACAACCCAGATGTCCATCCACAGGTAACTGCTAAAACAAAACATTTATAGACATACAACAGAAACTACTTAGCAATAAAAAATAAATGAACTATTGATTCATGCAACAAACAACATGATGGGTCTCAAAAGAATTTAGCTAAGTGAAAAAGCCAACTGTAAAAAACCATATATGGTGTCACACAAAATTCTAGAAGAGCCTGAAAGCAGATTAGTGGTTGCCTGGCACTAGGAGGGAAGGGTGAAGGGATTGACTGCAAGGAGGCAGAAGGGAACTTTGGGATGAAGGAAATGTTCTGTAGCTTGATGGTGATGGTAGTTACAGGGTAATACATAGTCATGTGCTAAAACTTGCCAAATTGCATATTTAAATTGGTGCATTTTATTGCATATAAATTATACCTTAATAATTAATTTATTTTTAAAAGAATAGCTATCAATTCTTTGATATTCCTCCCATCAAGAGGTGGAGTCACTTCTTGAATCTAGGTGGTCTTATGACTGCTTCAACCAAGAGAATATAGTAGAAATGACGGTATGTTATTTCCAGGGCTAGGTCATAAAAAAGTACAGCTTCTTCTGGGTTCTTTCGGGATACTTGTTCTGAGGGAAGCCAACTGCCATGTAAAGTTCATCTACTTGGAGACAGCCATTCTGGAGAGGCCAAGTGTAGGCTCTGTGGTAATCTATTCCAATGGAGACTAGTTTCTAGCCCAAAAAGTGCCCAAGATGTGAGTGAAGCTGTCTTGGATCCTCCCAATCGGCCCATCCACCAGCTGAGTAATGCTGAGTTGTGCCATAGTTGATGCCACAAGGAGCAAGAGGTCGCCAGTTGCTATCCTGCAGAATCTGGGATACGATTGTTTAAAGCTTCTAAGTTTTGATAGTGTATTAGTTATCCATTACCATATAACAAATTACTCCAAAATTTAATGGTTCAGGACAACAGCAATCACTTATTATCTCACAGTGCCTATGGATCAGGAGTTTGGGAGCAAGTTGATTGGGAAGTTCTAAGTTAGGGTATCTCATGAGGTCAGATGTTGGGCAGATTCTGTCCCTGCCTGAAGAAGCTTTCAGTCTAGGGGGAGTGAGGAGTAGACAAGTTAATAGGCAATCACAACACATTCGGCTGGTCTGTGGAATAGGGGTAAAAGCCCCTGAAAAGGGAAAACCTAACCCAGTCTTGAGGGTCAGGAAAAAATTCCTAATGAGGTCTGAACAGAGACTTGGCAATGAGCAGGCATTAGTCAGTTTGGAGGGTTGGATGTGAAGGGGGCTGGAACAGAGGGATGGGCATGGGCAAAGGCCTAGAGGTAAAGATGAAAATGATGTGTTTTTTGGAGCTGAAAGAAATTTACAAATGCTTAGAGAATAGGTTCCCAGAGAAAGGAGAGGAGCTAGCCAGTAGTCACAGGTCCTCTGAACCATCTTTCATGGTGACAAAAGTTCACTCTGGCTACAGTGTGGAGGGGTTGGGAGAGGTCAAGAAGGGGACATGGTCCAGGATGAACTCCACTGATCATACTTCTTTCTTCTGCCTAAGGGCCTCTCACTTAGGTCTAGTTTCTTGTCCAAGACACCGCCTCTGCCTTTTGCAACATTGCAATGATTGGCAAAAAGAATGACCTCATCTCTCTGGCTCAATCTTGCCCAATCTCTGGAACCTTCTATGACTCAGGTGAGATGCTCACCCCCACACCAGGAAGTAGTCTATGAAACTTTGCCTCCAACAAACATATTAAAAGAATTAGAACATAGGGAGCGACACTACCTCACATCTGGAGAATGAGGCAGTATGGATTCTGACTTCCATCTTTTAAGAACTGTTTGTATAATTGTTTTTAGTTGATTTTTTTTTTTACTGTGGTAAGAAACACAACATAAGATCTACTCTCTCACAAAATTTTAAGTGTATATTGTTGTTAACCATAGGTGCTGTATTTAGTAGCAGATCTCTCCAATTTATGCGTCTGACATAACTGAAACTTTATACCTTTTGAACGGCAATTACCCATTTTCCCTCTCCAAAGCCCTGGCGAGCACCAATCTACTCTCTGCTTCTATGAGTTTGACTATTTTAGATCCCTCATATAAGTGTATTCATGCAGTATTTATCCTTCTGTGTCTGACCTACTTCACTCAGCATAATGTCCTGCAGGCTATTGTTGCAAGTGGCAGGATTTTTTTCTTTTTCTAAAGCTAAATAATATTCCATTGTATGAATATACCATGTTTTCTTTATAATTTAATTTAATTTTTTAAATATTTATTTATTATTTAAAAAAATTTTTTTTAACATTTATTTATTTTTGAGACAGAGAGAGACAGAGCATGAATGGGGGAGGGTCAGAGAGAGGGAGACACAGAATCTGAAACAGGCTCCAGGCTCTGAGCTGTCAGCACAGAGCCCGACGTGGGGCTCGAACTCATGGACCATGAGATCATGACCTGAGCCGAAGTCGGATGCTTAACTGACTGAGCCACCCAGGCACCCCTATACCATGTTTTCTTTCTCTATTCATCCATCAAGGGACATTTAGGTTGTTTCAATATTTTGGTTATTATGGATGATGCTGCAGTGAACATGGGAGTGTAGATAACCTCTTTGACATCCTGATTTCAATTCTTTTGGGTAAATATTCCAAAATGGGATTGCTAGATCATGTGGTAGTTCTATTTTTAATCTTTTGAAGAACCTCCATACTGTTTTCCAAAATTTGAATATGCAATTCAATAGCTTCCCTGTCTGTTAGAAACAATGATTTAGAATAGACTGTGGGGGCACCTGGGTGGCTCAGTCAGTTAAGTGTCTGACTTTTTATTTTGGCTCATATCATGATCACATGAGGCTCTGCACTGACATCATGGAGCCTGCTTGGGATCCTCTCTCTCTCTTGCTCTTGCTCTCACTCTCTTTCTCTCTTTCTCTCTCTGCCTCTATCTCTGTGCCTCTCTCACACTCTCTCAAAATACGTAAATATTAAAAAAAAAGAGAGAGAGAATAGACTGTGGGAAAATGTGCCATATAAAAATATCACCAGAAAAAGAATTTGATACAGATAGTATGTGTTAAAACCCTAAATAATAGTTTTCTTAAAGTTCTCAAAACTTTTGACTTAACAGACTGGATCATACCAGGGATAGAAAATATATAACATTGACTAATATCAGTATTAATCTTTCCAAATAAATGTATAAGTTTAATGCAGATCTATAAAAAAAAAAGTTTGCACTACTGTGTATCAGCATTAGCAAATCCAAGATGGTGTGCTATATTTTTAAATAAAAAGGGGCACCTGGGTGGCTCAGTTGGTTGAGCATCTGACTTTGGCTCAGATCATGATCTTGCAGTTCATGAGTTCGAGACCCATGTTGGGCTCTGTGCTGACAGCTCAGAGCCTGGAGCCTGCTTCAGATTCTGTGTCCCCCTCTCTCTCTGCCCCACCCCTGCTTGTGGTCTGTCTCTCTCTGTCTTTCAAAAATGAATGAACATTAAAAAAAATAATGAGGTTTTGGGTTACTCTCTATGTTACATATGGTGTTGAGGAAATACTAAATATTTTACCTTTTATTCAGCACACTGGCTGAGAACATCATTGCAAAAGACCACATTATATGCTTCCATTTAAATGATATGTCCAGAGAAAGCAAATCTGCGGTGACAGAAATTGAGAGATTTCAGTTGGGGCTTTACCACAGTAGGGTCACCAGCAGGGGGACCACTTGGAAAGAGAGTTGTTCAAATGAGGGATGAGGAGCTGAACAGAGGGCTGCAGAGAGAATAACCCTTGGTCCCTGGAATCGAAAGACTCTACTACTGAATGCACCTGACTTTGGGAATTGCACATTGTGAAGTCTGGTGAGACTAAGAGTCATAGGATACAGAACCATGTTTTGTTGATTCTTATTTTAAACATGAAATTTGGACTAGGACAGTCTAGAGTTTTTCTGAAGCTGCTGACCAGCTTTGTACTTGGATAAATGACCTCCTTTCTGTACCTTAATTTCCTCGTCTGTAAATGGAGATAATATTTCATACCTCTCAGGGCTGTTCTGAAGATTAAACACCTAGTGCAATTCTTGGCCTATAGTAGGTTCTCAATGGATATTAGTTCTCCCTCATACTCCTTATGAAATGTTATTTTAGAGAGAATTCCAGAAAATAGGAAAACATGGAGCTCTTCTGGGTCACATTTCCCATGTGGTTGGAGAGGGCTTGCTCCACGCAATTTGCAGCTATATCTGGTGGTACCCAAATATGCATCTCTAACCCAGCTCCAAACCTGTGTACCCAGCTGCCTACTCAGCATCAATTAGATGTCTCACAGGCACATCATGCCCCAAACACATTATCTGTTACCCCTCCAACTTGCTGATCCTCAAAGCTATGATCCATATTGAGTAAATAGCATCAGCATTCACCTAGCTGTTCAAGCCTGAAGACTTGACTCTTTCCTTTTCCTCAAATCCCAAATGAAACGAGTCTTCAAGTTCTGGCAGTCTATCTAGTGATTTGGTACATTGAACCTATTCATTAATTTTCATCCAAAAATATTTGTTGAGCAGTTACTATGGACTAGGCATCATGTCAGGCTCTGTCTTCACTGCTTCCTCCCTAGTACTGATCACAATCTTCTTCTGACTTGACTGAAGAAATAGCTTCCCTGTTAGTTGCCCTGAATCAGCTTCTTACCTCTTTGAATCTTTTCTCCACATGCTACCAGAGATTCGTTCCTTTGGCTTAAGACTTTAAATGGCTTCCCACCTGGCACAGCTGGTAAGACTTTCTAAGATCTAGGCCCACTAGGCATAAGTCTGGTTCCCTGATATATGCTCCGGTCATTGGTGGGGTTCCCCCCAAAACAAATCCTCAGACTAGGATTTGAGTGCAAGTGGTTTATGTGGGGGTTAATCTCAGGAAGCTGTGGTAGGAAGATAGAGGAATGAGGAAGGAAGAAAAAGAAGGCTATTCAGAGTGCCTTAATGAATGGATTCATGGGAGGTGGGTAACTGGGGCTCAGTCTCACTGGGAAACTCTGGGAGACAGTATACACCATAGCCTGAATTGTGTTCCCCCAAATCCATATGTTGAAGCCTTCATCCTCAATATGCCTATATTTGGAGATAGGGACAATAAGGAGATAATTAAAAATTAAGGAGGGCCTATAATGAGATCATAAGGGTGGGGCCTTGATGCAGTAGCATTAGCGTATTTCTAAGAAGTAACACTAGGGAGCTCCCCGAGGTCTTTCTTTCTCTTCGTGAGAGAGCACACAAAGAAGAGGTCACGTGAACACACAGTGATAAAGTGGTCATCCACAAGCCAGGAAGAGAGGTTTCACCAGAAACCACCCATGCTGGCACCCTGATCTCAGCCATCCAGCCTCCAGAACTGTGAGAAAATACATTTCCGTTGTCTAAGCCACGCAGTCTATGGCATTTTGTTATGGCAGCCCAGGCTTAGATAGTATAGAACACCCAGAGGGTGAGGGAGCTGCGTAGTTAACTCTCAAGTCTTATTCACCATGGGTTGAGGACTGCTCCTGAGGGCACTGATTCCTTGGCACTGACGGCCCGCACCATACTAGGGCTGAGCATGCTCCTGCCTGCTGTGGGCCAGAGAAGCCTTACTCAGCCTGAGAGTCTCTTGCAGGAAGAAGCCTTTGGCTTGCCTGGTGAGTGCTGAGGGGATATGAGCAGGGCAGTAGTGGCCTCCACAGCCCCCAGTTTACTTTCCATCCGTAGCTCTGCTTATCCGTATAATGACTCATTCAGCCAATGTGTTAGCTAAGGCTATAGACAATATCTCTCTGCTTCACAAATGTATTGCCAATGCCTAGCACAGAGCCTGACAAGTAATAGTTGCTCAAGAGATATTTAATGAATGTTTGGATAAATAAATAAACGATGATCCTTTTCAGAAAGTAACCCAGGGGGCACCTGGGTGGCTCAGTCAGTTAAGTGTCCGGCTCTTGGTTTTGGCTCGGGTCATGATCTCATGGTTTGTGAGTTCAAGCCCCATGTCGGGCTCTGCACTGGCAGTGTGGAGCCTGCTTGGGATTCTTTCTCCTTCTCTTTCTTCCCCTCCCCTGCTCTCTCTCTCTCTCTCAAAAAAAAAAAAAATAAACTTAAAAAAAAATCTTAAAAAAAAAAAACACCAGAAAGTAAGTAAGGCATGTCATGCTCTGTATCTGACAAATAAATTACACATGGAGCATAAAACCTCTAAGTTATTGTGACACCTAAATCTCTATATTCACATAAATTACTGAACTCTCTTTACAGTAGCTGATTAAAAGCTTTACTATGCTTTTTAAATAAAGCTTAAGGTGTAAATTTTTATCCTTTTGCAACAAATCCTAACACCTTTTTTCTAGACCCAGGCCATTCCACATGTTGTGCTGGGTTTGGAAAGGATAAAACACACACAGCCCACCCTGCACAGCAACAACCGGGCTCAGCCACATGACTCTCTGGAAATGGCTCCCAGCTGCCCACAGTTTGAACATAAATAAGGTGGAGCACACGAAGTTGAAGGCAGCATTACGGAACTCAGACCTACTCCTGTGAGCACTGGGAAGTGTGGAAGGTGCCCTGCCATAAAAGCAAGACTTCAGAAAGATTAATGAACAGTGATGCCTAGGTGGGAGTGGAATGGGGAGAGACTGGAGGCTGGGACACAAGATAGGAACAAAGAGCACTGAGACAACATGGCTGAACAGAAACTTGTGAGCTGTGTGACACTTTCTTATGGGGCCAGTAGCCTGGTTGGAGACAGAGGAATCACAGCAGTGAATGAATCAAAGTATATACAGTATGCAAATACAGTTTAGGTTTTAATCGAACTCCCTTACAAGGCCTCTTCTGTTAATCTTTGAAGTTATTTCCTAAGACACCAAAGGGGTAGTTGTTAAAAAAAAAAAAGTTATAAGTCATCACAAAGGTTCCCTGTAAATAATCAAGAATGCAAGTCTTCACAACTGTGTAACTTGAAAAGGGAGGTGAAATGGCACTGATTTTTGTGTGTCCATGGAATGATGCCTGAATGTTGCGTGCATACAGCACATGACTTTCTCTGAAACTAAGAAATTGTTTCCCTTAAAACTTTGCTTAAGTTTAAGCAAATATTTAAATATTCCTTTTCACATGTTCTGCATCTTGACTGTAGTGGTGATTACATGATGATATTCATGTATCAAAACTTCTCAAGCTCTATATTTAAAATTGATGACTTTGGGGACACCTGGGTGGGTCAGTCAGTTAAGTGTCTGACTTCAGCTCAGGTGATGATCTCGCAGTTTGTGGGTTCAAGCCTCATGTAGGGCTCTGTGCTGACAGCTCAGAGCCTGGAGCTTGCTTCAGATTCTGAGTTCCCTCTCTCTCTGCCCCTGCCCTGCTCTCTCTCTCTCTCTCTCTCTCAAAAATAAGCATTAAATAAATTAAAAGTAAGTAAAATTAGTGACTTTGTATGTAAATTATGCCTCAATAAAGCTGGTTTTTAAGAATTGAATAAAGGTCAAATCTATCCAGAGATGAATCCAGACAAATAAGAATACATATGTATGATTGTACTTACATAAAACTCTCGAAAATGCAAATGAATCTATTGTGATGGAAAGCAGATCAGTGATTGTTTCATTGAGGATGGGGTTTTATATACCTCATAGTGCTATCTATACATACATATATGGCACTATGAGGTTGAGAGACTTCCAGTTAAACATAGTTGAGTTTGTCTCCTCCTACTGAAACATGACTAAATAGGAAGAGGTGGGGCGGGGTAGAGTTGGAGGGAGTGTAAATCCACAAAGACTGATAAAATTAGAAAGGAGATGTGAGCAAATTTTGAAAGGTGGAAAATGAGTGGAGGAGCAAAATGTAACTGAGAGCAGAGGAGGCTACTATTGAGAGCCCATAGAGGATGCAGAACTTGAGGTGGTACCAGGTACACTGAAGGTGGTGAGGTGCAGGGATTGGTTGAAGTTTTTATGCAGATATTAAAGCCAAAGCGTCTTCTCTATCCCTTGAAGTCAGGGAAACTACCCTCCACAGGTGATAGGAAGTATGTTCTCTGGAGACAATGAGCCAGAGAGACCCAGACAGACTCAGGGACACAAGACATATAGGGGTGTGGTGGGGTTGGGTTAATGGCAGGAGACTGAAACATGCTGATTCTGGGAAAATTCAAGTAATAAACAGAGGTACCCTCAGCCTTCTTTCTCAGATCTACTCCCACAAAGACCCTTCTTCCAAAGAGCCATCAGGCATATGTCCCCCCAGGCAGGAAACTGGAGGCTGTTTCTCTAAAGAGAAAACACCTCCACATACTGACATTTGAAGGATCCAGCGTAGGAAAGCACTAAAGGAAATTCTAGCTGACAGCTGTGCTGTAGGCCTAGAAAGTAATTAGCCCAGATGGAGTAGGAAAACTTGAGAGTTTGAGGGGGATATTGCCCGGGGGAAAAAAAAAGTGGAACAAAAAGATTATTTGATATATTTTAGTGTCTGGAAATTAATAACAATAGGTGTTTGACAGGTCCAATCAAGCATTTGAATAGATTCATAGGAAACTGTGCAACTCAAAATAACAAGGTGATTGTTAACTCCTGGAAAAAAAAAAAGTTGTTCAAGAAAGGAAACATAATTGTAGTAATTACCTTCTTCATCAGTGTATAATATTTGCATGCTTTTTTGTTATATAAGTAGTCAACTGATGATTTATCCCAAAATTTGGACAATGGGGGAGGGAGTAAGTAAGGTCAGAAGTTTTAAGAGAACTAAATTCTTATTGACTAGAACAAGAAATTAGTTTATGTTAAAAGTGTTATTTCAAGTTAGTTAGAAAGAAAGTTCTATTTAATACACAGTGCTGGAATTTCCAAATGCAGTCTATTAAAAACAACATTTGACTCTTGTGTTAATATAAAATACAGATTAAAGTGAATTAATAAACATTAAAAAATAAAGATTCTTCAAATAACCTTGAAGTACAAAAAGCCCTTCTAAGCAAGAGACAAACTGCAAAAGCCTTAAAGGCAAATGATACACAGATTTGACCTCCAAAGAATAAAAAATTCAGGATTGAGTGACAAGTATCACCACAAATTCAGTTAAAACAGAAACAACAAACCTGGAGGAAAATACATGCAACATATTTAAGAGATAAAGGGTTAATGCTATCTATCTACACATAAAATTTTAAGTTGTTCTGTGTTGTTCTTTTTCAAATATATTTGATCAGTTTTAAAATATCTTGCTTCTTAATTGTACTTTTGATATTCTTATTTCTTTAAATGTATCAAACAAACTTATTTTATATTCTCAATCTGATAATTCTAATAATATCTGCAGTCTTTGCAGTTCTAATTCTGGTATACTTTGTTTATGCTAACACTGGCTCATGGCAGCTTGTTTCATGGTGTTTTGATTGTGAGTTCATGTCCATGGAAACCTTATTATGTGTGAACTTTCTGAAAGTTGGTTTTTGTCCCTGGAAGTTTGCTTTTACTAACCTAAATGCCTGAGAGCATTAACTAACCAAGAACCACTCTGAACAATATTTAGGTGTGATGAGGTTTTCTTGTGTTACATAGGCATGTAGATTCTGGTTCCAACCCCGCCCGAGGGTTGAGCTTGCAGTTTGCAATTCTCAAGGAAGACATTTTTCCTCCTGTACTGCCTGCTACCAGGTAAGTGGCTTTCCCTTAAATAGTCTTGCAAATCTGATTATGTCACCTCTGCTACTTAAAAAATTATAGATCCACTCATTTGTTGGGTCTTGGCTTAAGGATTACTTCCTTATGAATGCCTCCTCTGACTGCCTGCCCCCAAACTAGATCAGGTCCCCTTTCATGCTCTTACAGCACCTTGTACTTCTCCCATAGGCATTAATAGCAATTGTAATCAATTATTTGTGCAACTGTATTTCATTGAAATAGTAAATTTCTTCATCACTGAAGAAATTTTGTATCAATCACTTTCACTGCTATATCTTCAACATTAACTTAGGGTCCAGGGCCTATTTGTTCAATAAATAAGAAATAAGGGACACCTGAGTGGCTCAGTCGGTTAAACATCTGAGTCTAAATTTCAGCTTAGGTCATTATCTCACAGTCATGGAATTGAGTCCTGCATCAGGCTCCATGCTGTCAGGGTGGAGTCTGTTTGGGATTCTCTCTCTCCCTCTCTCTGCTACTCCCCTGCTCATGCTTGTGCTCTCACTCTCAAAATAAATAAACTTTATAAAAAGCAAATTAACATTTTTGGGAATATTATATAATGGAGGGAATCTAGTTCCAAGCTCTGTCATGTCGTACCCCTTAAATGTCTCTAAGTCTCAGTTGCTCACTTGTAAAATAGCATTAGTAACATTTACCTCATGGAATTGTTGTGAGGGTTACAAATGATATATTTAAAGAGCTACAAAATAGCCCCTGGCAATGACAGATCCTTAATGAGTGGTAGCTTTTATTATTATTTGCCAGCTATGTCTAAGTTCTTGGGAATTGGGCCAACCAGTTTTTTGAGCATACTCATATATAGCCATTTGAAATAGGGAGTAATTTAAAGAGCTTTTAGCCAACAAGGAATCACTGCATCAATATGATAATTAATTCATTATTCCAGAAATTGGGTTTTAAAATAATATAGACTTAAACTTGAGAATATTGCTTTAAAAAATAAGTGCACATGGTGGTTTCCTGGGTGCATATATACGTCAAAATTTATTAAGTTGTACATTTTAAATATGTACAGTTCATTATATGTCAGTTATCCCACAATAAGACTATTTTTTCAATAAAGAAAAAAATTAAGCCATCAATAACAAGTGGAATGAAATACATGTAATAGCTCTATTATTTAGGATGAAGTTTGATTCATTTAATTGTTTTTTTAACCAAAGGATCTGTATCTATTCTTTGGCTTCAATTTGAGGACAATTTAATTGCTTCTCACATAGTTCTTTTTTTTCTTTTTTCATTGAGATTTGCACTACAGTTTGACAAACGTCAATGCCTTCACTGCTGAAACTCCACTCCTCAAATGTAAATATTAGCTGAAAGTTAATCTTGCTTTAACAGTACAAAAGGAAACTTCTCTCCATTTCAGAATTGATAGTTTTAAAAATATTTATATTTATAGTGATGCCCTGAAAAATATGCATAATGTTTATTTATTTTTGAGAGACAGAGTGTGAGTCGGGGAGGGGCAGAGAGACAGAGGGAGACACAGAATCTGAAGCAGGCTTCAGGTTCTGAGCTGTCAGTACAGAGCCTGACGTGGGGCTCGAACTTGGGAATAGCGAAATCATGACCTAGGTCGAAGTCGGACACTTAACCAACTGAACCACTCAGGTGCCCCAATGCCAATTTTTTTTCAAGCTGGCATCCTTCACAAATATGACTGATGAACTTGGGCCTCTTTTTGAAGAGTGACTACTTAAGTGTACAGTCAGTGAATCATATTCACACATTCAACAGTCTCTGTTTCTGCTGCTGTTAAGGCAGCAACAATTGTTGTTTCACTTATTTAACACCCATCTTGTGCACCCTAAGTTGGTGTTAATGGTGTTATTGGAAGACCTGTGGATAAAACCCCAAGGCAGAGATATGAAAGGTGAGCAAGAACAGGTGTGAGTCAGCTGGGAGGTGATGCTTCTGTGAATTTGGTGAACAACTTATGAGATAGAGTGTCTTGGTTTGTTTTTTCCCAAAAGCAGACCCTGAAACAAGAACGTGGAATGCAGGTAGTTTATTTAGGAAGTGATCTCAGGAAGCACAAGTGAGGGAGTGGGGAAGGTGGATAGAAAGGGAGAAATGCCAACAAAGGGTGATGAATAAGTGAGTTACTGCTGTGTGAAACTGGGGCACAATCTTACTGGGGACCTTCTGAGGAGTCATTTGAACAAGCTTCAAAATTATTCCATCGAGGGGCACCTGGGTGGCTCAGACAGTTAAGCGTCAGATTCTTGATTTCAGCTCAGGTCATGATCTCATGGTTCATGAGAGTGAGCCCCATGTCAGGCTCTGCACTGATGGTGGGAGCTTGCTTGGGTTTCTCTCTCTCCCTCTTTCTGCCTACACCCCTCCCCCGCCTCTCAAAATAAATAAACTTAAAAAAATGATCCCACCAAGTGATAGGGAACCTGGAGTGTTTATCTGCAGATTCATGTCTTCATTGTTTGAAGGGTGCCCTGGAAAATGGGGACATTAATTACACACACACACACACACACACACACACACACACACACACGGAGTAAGCAAGCTCTTGTTGGCTAAAGAAAGTCCTCAGAGACACCAACGATATGCCATCCATTGAGATAGAAAGCTGGCTGTGTGCATGGAAACTGCCCACTGTAGATGCCAGTGAACTCAGAGGTTGGATGAGGGAGTATGAGCTGGGACTTCAATGTTATCTGCTACATGGAGGGTTTGGGTTCTTGATGTGATAGCATATCAACACTAGGTGTTGAGGATGTATACCAACATGGTTAAAGCCATGGGTTTATAAATTCTGAAGGAGAAATTTTCCTTTACTGCTTTTCCAGAGTGAAATAAAATTGAGGAAATGCACAATTTGCTGGTCAACTCAATAGACTTTTCAGTTGTTTTGTACTCTGTAGACTGGTGGTCCAGCAGCATTAGTGTCATCTGGAATCTGTTGAGAATGCAAATTCCCAGGCTCCAACCCAACCCTATTAAATCAGAACCTCTGGACACGGGACCCAGAAATCTGTGATAAGCCCTGTAGGCAATCCTGATACACACTCAGGTTGGGGAACTTCAGATGGAGACAAAACACTGTACTGAGAGACTTAACTCTTATCCCAATCACGGGGTCATCGACTGGGTGTGGTTTCCAATCTAAGTTGGGTGTGAAAATGGACAAATTATGTGATCTTTATGGGTCTTTTCCAATATGTAAAATGACAAGTTTGGACTCGTATACTGGAGTTTCAATTTTTTTTTTTTTTTTTTTTAAGCAGTGGAATACTTTATTCCAAAGAAATTTTACTTGAAACATCAGTATATGAGACATGAAAACAGAGATCCTTGATTGGGATATTAGCCCAGTATCCGGTCTTCTCATGTTCCCTATGGTGGCTTCCTAAGCATCACTAGGGACCTTTGGGGTTCTAAGAGGTATAGTTTGAGAACCACAGCAACTTGAAGACCCTTCCCGGGCCCTCTATAATATGATCTAAGACATCAGGCTGACTTAACCACAGTTTACCTGATGATGATAGCTCTGAGATAGAGCTGTGATCACAGACCTTGTATTCAAAGCCTGGCTGATTGCCTACCATCAGGGTGACCATGAGCAAGTCACGTAGCACCCATGGCATCCTCATTTATGAGATGAAGTTAACTCTAATTCTTGTTATATGTGCCATTCAGGGCCGTTGACAGGATCAAATGGAATCACGTATATGAATATACTTTATAAGTTGCTAAGTCCTGTCTAATTGGAAGGGATTATTGTGGGAGAAATTATCCTTCCAGGTAGTTTTCCTTTGTAACTGGTGCCAAAGATAAGTAGAAACAGAGAGTGTAGATAGTGAAATAGTCTGTAGTTTCTCCTTTATCTTCCAGGGATGCAAATGTAATTTTCCTTTTTAATTAAAACCTGTTTACCAGGAAGTGTCACTTTAAATAAAATGAAGCTTAAGCAGAGACTTGACTTAACCTGTTGACTTACTCTACGAAGCTTGTAAAAATAATGTTTGGGGTAATACTATCTAAAAAGATAATTAGTTTTTTTTTTTTTAACAATTTACTGCCCACATACTAATGGGGTGAGCCAATTTTGGAATATGTTGACTTAGCATTTGTAGCTCCTTGCATGTTTAGAACAATTTTAGTGCAACATTACTTCAGATTTATTTGTTTGTTTGTTTGTTTGTTTGTTTATTTATTGTCAGATGGGTGTTTCAGGAGAGATTCATGCATCCACCACAGAAATGCCTGAGATATACCAGGTAGCATGTTTTGTGTCTATATTCTGTCATTGGTGAAGTCTTCAATAATTTCTTGTGGAATTTTTGCAAGATTATCTACTAGTAATGTCAAATATAGTTACTGGGGTTAGAAGGTAGTCATATTTAAGACCTCTTGTGTTCTAAACTCTCAGGGTAGCAGGTCAGGATGATCTCTGAAAACTGTCATTATAAGAAACAGATATCTGCCAATAACTCTGTATGACCACTTTGAAGGCCACTGTCACATGGACCTACCAACATCTTATAAGTGTGTCTCACTTTGCATTTCCTTCACATTTTCCCCATTACTTGGATCTTCACCTCACATTGTTGTACACCAGTCAGAACTCCCTTAGAAGGAATCAACGTGGACTGGACAAGGATTTTTTCACAATCACCCCATATTTGGGTGGAGGGGCAGTCAGCAATCTCACACCTTTGAGCTGGCAACTGTGCCTCAGTTGCAAATAGGCCTTTGAACAGAGCAAATAGGCCTTTGTTGAGATCCAGAGGTTACTGAGGACTCCAGCAGGCAGGAGTGGGGTGGGAAGACAAGGAGGCATGGAGAGGAGCAGAGTGTTTCAAGCAGAGAGAATAGCATGTAGAAAGGCCCAGAAGAGGAGAGCATGGCATGTTCTGAGGACTGAAGAAAGTCCACAATGGCCAAACTGTAGGGAGTCACTTGGGTAGTGAGATGAGCCTGTGCCAGGTCAAGGAAGATCTTGTCTGCATGGGCCTCATCTTCCTCATTCATCAGTAGGACTGGTATAGAGAAATGCTTCTCAAACTGCCTTTGGGAAACAAGGGGGTTCTACCTAGGAGCCTCAGAGGGCCTTGGAGTGTAGGGGGTGGAAGGGAATGGCTCTGGTCCTCAGTTTCTCTTCAGTAAGAGTAGATTCACTAATATCCAGTTCAAGTGTTGAGCGTCCAACAGTGTTAGGAAATAGAGTTCCATGATTTAAAAATGATTGAAAACTACCAAGTCCCCTCCAGCTCTGGCACCTGTGCTGTGCCCCCTGAGAGAATGCTATCTGGGTTCCTAGGGGTGTGGACATATTGCCTCTAGAGGAGTGGCCCATTCTTTACTGAAAATATAGGATTATGGTGTGGGCAAAAGTTCCGGGACTTCCTGTTCATTTTTTTTTACAGAACTTTCAAAAACAGTCCCTGAAATTTCCACTTTCCCAGCTTGACTGATGTCTTTATGTCAGCAGGACAGAGGAACCTTCCAGCAAGCCTTTTATCTGGCTTCACAAGGAACAAGTGCGTTGTAATGCTGAGTCCCCCTCAGACTACACCCACACAGCTATAAAGACACATCTACCTACACGGGAAAGAATGTGAGCCTGAGAATGAGGACCAACCTCTCCTAAAATGAGACTCACTCCCTGTCTTACTCATAAGTGGCACCGTAAGTACTGGTTGAATCGTCTGCTTTCTTTTTCTTCCAAACTCTTATTCTCTAGACTTTGGTGCTCCAGAGCAGCATAACTCATTTTAGCTTGTCATTCACCCTCACCTGAGTCCCCTGGACTTGGCTTCTTGCCTCCTTGACCTGTAGATATTGCCTTTGAGTCCAGGCTGAGGCTCTGAAACTCATCCTTTGCTCACACATCTATGGAATCAGTATGCTATCCCTGCCTGGCCAGATTGGGGTCCTAGCTCCTCTGATGCAGAGCAGCCTGGCCATCTGCTCATACCCTGAGAGACCATGGTCACAATTTAAGGAATCAGTTTGGATATTCCCTGAGAGCTCCTGCCATTCCCGTCCCATCCCAGATAGAGCCACCAGAAGCCGTCCACCAGGAGACTCAGGCCTCATCATTCATTCAATCGTGACTGAGCAGTGCTTCTCGAAGTTTAACATGCAGACAGATCACCTGGGGATCAGGTTATATTCTGATATTTGGGTCTGGGGTGGGGTGGGATCCTGCATCTCTTAAGAAGTTCCCAAATCATGTTAATGGTTCATGAACTTCACTTTGAATAGTAACATGAGACTGTGTAGACTACCAACTTCAACTTCACCTGGAGATAGGGTCTGTAATGCAATTTTTTCCCCATTTATTAGCAAACATGTATTAAACGCTTTCTCTGTCTTCATGGTCATTGCTGCACTGATAAGATCCCTTCTTTGCTTTCAAGGAGCTGACAAACTAATAGTTTAGAAGCCTATATGTTTGAGGGGCACTTGGGTGACTCAGTCAGTTGAGCATCTGACTTTGGCTCAGGTCTCACAGTTTGTGGGTTTGAGCCCCGTGTTGGGCTCTGTGCTGACAGCTCAGAGCCTGGAGCCTTCTTTGGATTTTGTGTCTCCCTCTCTCTCTGCTCTTCCCCCGCTCATGCTCTGTCTCTCTCTTCTTCAAAAATAAATAAAACATTAAAAAAAATTTTTAAGCCTATATATTTGGGACCTATATACTTTATAAAGCTTAATTCTCACAACATCCCTATTGGATTAGTATTATTTCTGTATTCTACATGAGGAAACTGAGCCTTAAAGAAGTTAAGAAGCTTGTCAAAGTTGTGCTGGTGGGAAATGACAGCTCGGATTCCAGCTCACATCTCTGGCTCTGAGCCTTCATACTTTCTGGGATATCTCAAGCATCTCTTCCTTAATGCTCTTATGTTGCCAGAATCCATACAGTTGGGCCTCTGCTTCAGTTTCCTTGCCTAACACTTTAGTTTCTGGCATTCTGGCTTACTTAAGCTGAGCCCTGCTCCAACCCCTTCCCGCCCCTCCCTCCTTCCCCCTCCAGCTTGGCTAGTGATCCTGTATCCAGCTCTTTCCAGTCCCTCCTTACCTGTCCATCTCCTAGTTGGGATTCTGCTACAGATAGTCCAGTTGCCTGGAAACAAAACATCATTCCATGTTGCAAAATAGCTTCTAGGAACTAGAATGTTTCCTTTCCTCTATAACTCACCCCTCATGATTCTTTGAAGTTTCACACCAGGCGTCAGGCACTTCCTAAAGTAAATAAGCTACATAATAGGCACAGTAGAGAAAGAAGGAAGTGGCACTAATTTATGCAAACTTCATTCTCCAACCTCTTAAGCCCAGGGCGATATTCCTAATGGGCCAGGCATCCTTTCCCTAGGGATGGATGTGGCAGCTAGTAGAGCTCATGATTTGACTCATCCCAAACACAGTCTCTGCTCTGCCAGGCTCTGCTGAGGCTCTGGGGACAGCATAAAGAGTGGGGTAGAGTCTGGGGAGTTGTCTGCATAGGATGGATGTTACATAGATCACAGAAGTCCTGGCCTGTCGTCATAGCTTTGATTTCTCCTAGGGTTCCCCACTCCCTCCCCACCTGCCCTTCTTAGGGCCAACTTTAATCAAGGAGCTTACTTCTTATTGGCTCATTTACTCCCATGTAATTACCCAGTGCAGGGGGAAGGGAAGTATTTGCTATTGCTTCAACTGTTTCATCTTATTTAGAGTGGCAGAATTTAGCCAGAATTAGGAATTGAAATGTGTCATTGACAGTTTTCACTGACCAAAGCAACATTTTCACCGTTACTCAATGTAATCCATTCTACCCCAAGACACTATGACTTTAGGTGAAAAATCTCTACCAGAATTTTGTAAACCATTCCATGCTCAGACTGACACTTTTGATGATCATAAACCAGACTTTAGGCAATCTTCTGTAGGCCCTATATCATTTTAAGTGACATCTGTTACTTGTTTAAGTATTCCTTCCCTCCACCCGCATACCCAGCAGATGGCAATTCCTGCCCGACCCAAGCTCAAGTTTGTCATGGACCTTCTGACCCTCTGACTGCGTGTAGCTGCGTCCTCTTCCCGACACTGTGAGACAACTTTAACCACACCTCAGGCAGCATCTCTGTAAGTCATCCAAACTCCATCTGCCCTTGCCCCCAGTCATACAAAATGTAAACATGTTCACGGTCAACAGTGTGGTGGCTTGCGGTTTCCTTTAATTCAAAGTTCAAATCCCCCTCAGGGTTTACCATGGTTTCTGTGCAAGTCCCAGAGTCCTTTTTTGTTTACTCTGAGTATTCAGATGGCAGACAGAGAGCTTCAGCCTAACTAACCACAGCATCCTGTAGTCAGCATGAAGAGTTTACATGCATCTTGAAAACTTTTGAGTGTTATTTGATCTAGTGCCCTAAGAAGTAATCCAAAGTAAAATCTCAAACCTTTGCATCAATATTTTCCTTTGGGGACTCCAAAAGAAATTTTGTGATCAAATGCCATCATTTTTTACCTATGATGTTGACTGTGTAATTATTGGCAATGTTCAGGCATTCTTTGTTGCAAATTCTTTTGAAACCACTGGCAAATGCTTAGTAGCATTGATAATAGTGACCAAAGATTAGTTTGGAAATTTAATAAAAAGAAAAAATAAAATTTTAATGTTCTAAAACCTGACTTAAGTGTATTTTTACCTTCTCTAAAATCTGCATGCCATTTCTTGTCAGAAAATTTTAAATGATCTTAGTATAGGATATGTCTGATTAAAAACTATACATGCTGACAGCTTATAGCCTATTTTCTTATTGGTGAATACCAGCAGACAACATGTGCTTGGAATTCTACTTAAGGTTACCGCCACAATTTGGAGTATACTCTAGGACACTAAATATTTTCTGATCATTTAGCAGTTATTCAGTCATTCGACTAACATACATCTAGTGCTTACTATGTGCCAAAAATTGTTCTGGATTTTAGCCTTCAAATGTTGAAGAGGAGGGGTGCCTGGGTGGCTCAGTCAGTTAGGTATCTGCCTCTTGATTTTGGCTCAAGTCGTGATTTCACAGTCGCGAGACTGAGCTCTGAATGGGCTCCTCACTGGGCTTTGAGCCTGCTAGGGATTCTTTCTCTGTTTCTCTGCCCCTCCCCTACTTGTGCTCAGGCATGTGTGTGTGCACAAGCACATGCACACTCTCTCTCTTTCTCTCTCTCTCAAACTAAATAAACTTTAAAAAGTGATGAAGAAGATAGACAACATTTCCACCTGCATGGAGCTTAAATGTTTGTTAATTGAATAAGTAAAGGAATGAATGTGGGTGGAGCGAGGGAGGATGCTGGGGTTAGACTGGATGGCGATCAGAGCACCCAGCCAGCAATCCCTGATAGTTCTCGAGGGCTTAGAGCCAGAAGGAAGTCAGTTCCAGGTCTGGACCAGCTTAGTGACCCTGCCTGATCTCGCTGTACTTACAGATCCTGTAAGAAGACCTGCCCTACATTCAAGTGCTTGGGAAGTTAGCGCCTCTTTCACCTCTGTCCTCCCTTCTCCACCCACTTGCTCCTTAATGTTGGCTCTGGTTATAGCCTTCTTCCCTTTTGGCTGGTTGCCCCTCTCTGCCTGGTTCCTTTGGATTGATGCTTTGGGGCCTGGGTGTTGGTTCTGCTCCTTGCCATCCTTCCTACTTTCTCTCCCTAGATTCCTCAATCTGAGCCTAGCTCTAGTTTCTAGGTTGGAGCCTTAGACACCCACTGACCAACTGACAAGTTGGATCTCAGGGATTGGGGCATAGCAGCAGCAATTTTCACATAGGGGTATTGCTCAGAACCAGGCAGGCCAACGAGGTTGGGGGTGCAGAATTTATCTAGTTTGGATCAGGACCCCAATTGGGAAGAAGAGACTGGCAGGAGAAGGTGAAGAAGTCAGGGATTCAGGGTGGGCTCTCTGTGTGGCAGAGTAACTAAAGTGCAAAGCAAAGAGTTTAGGTAAGTTCCAGTCTTACAGAAAGGCAAGCATGTCCCTAATAAAGGGTTAAGGACAAGCCTAATTTGGTGGACACATGGGTGCACACCAAACCCGGGCTATCTTAGTGCTAATTCCAGACTCTAACTGGGGGGGAAGGATGTGGGGGGGGGGGCTCAAAAGGAAACCATTGATCTGGCAGTCTGATTAGGGCTGAGACTCATAGAGAATACAAGTTCAAAGAGCAGACTTTGAGAGGAGACAGAAGAGGGTGTGAATCTCAACTCTGCTATTTACTAACTGTGACATTGGACAAATCGCTTCACCTCCAGTCCCTGGTTTCCTTACTTGTAAAATGAGAATGGTAACACCTACCTCACATGGATGTGGTGAGGATTAAATGATGAATTTGGGGTGACAGTGAGACTTGTTCAAAAAGAAGACGAGTCTTTGAACAGTGGGCTCTCTCCATGAGGCCCAAGTGGGGAGGGGGCAATGGTCAGCAGCCCAGTGCCGGCATGCCTGGCTCTGGTGCCTATTGTGATCTAGCACAGTCATTCGGGTCTGGCAACTGGAAAGCAATAACACTCAGTGGGTGTGCTCTCCCACCAGGTCTGGGGGAGTGGGTGGGTGTTGGTTCATTCGTCTCTGCCACGTGCTCATGTGTATATAGTACTATTGTATTTGCCATGGCTGTTCCAGGAGCTCATAGCCTCTGAGTACTAAGTCAGTATGTCTCCTTCCTTCTCAAACAGTGGTGACCAAAAATTGGAAATAAATATATATATATATATATCATTTTATATATATATATATATATATATATATATATATATATATATATACATACATACACATATAAAATCCCCTGATGCTGAGTCCATTCCAAATATCAGTTTGGACTTAACCTTTCATTCTTCTGCTCAGAGATCTTTCATTGCTCCTTATTTTTTAACTGCATCATTTGCTAAATTTTCTAAGGCTTTTATAATCTGATTTCAAGTTATTAGTCACTCAGCTCCCTTGGTTCCTAATACCTCCTGCTCTGTCCCACCCAGGCCTGTGCCTCTCAGTCAGTTTCTCCTTCCCTTTGGGTGTTTCACCTCTAGATGCTCCTGTTCTTCTTCCCCTCTTAAAAATCCTACTTTTTCTTCAACCTGGCTCAGGTATCACCTTACCCTTGAAGGCCTTTTGACTCTTGGAATGCTTATAGATCTCCATATCCCTGAACTCCTGTGATACTCAATAGTTTAGAATTTATCAAATTTCACAAAATCTATGAAGCCATCAACTGAAGATGCACCATTATTTTATGTACCGTTAGAAAAACCTTCTAATAAAACTGGCACCCACAGAATGTAAGACACATCCTTATTTCAGGAAGATTAAGCTGTAAAAAAGTTTGTCTTAGGATCAATGAAATACGGTAATTATTTGGTGCTACATATTATTCATAATTATGATGGACATTACCACTGTTTTATTTTTCTGATTCTTCCACTAGAATGTATACTTCATGAGGACAGATTTCATGCCCGGCTCATTTCACTGTTATATCCATAACCATCTAGCACACTATCTGGTCCTCAAGAAATGATTGAATAAATAGACTCCTAAAATGAATGGAAAGTTCCTCAAAGGCGGGGATTATGTATTACACACTTCTGTGTAGCTATTTTTAAAATTGACATGTAATATACATAAAGTGTACTAATCTTAAATGTAGAGACTAAAGTTTTTAAAATATATCTGTATATCTACACTATAATCCCTGAAATGAATATATAAAGCATTTTCCTATAGTCCTTTCCCCAGTGCTGAGGAAGTAGAAGATATATGTCAATATTTATCTATACTCATTGATTCATTAAATAGTCTCCAGCTACCCTTGTATATGGTTCAGTGTCAGTTCACTCCTGTTTTCCCTGGTTCAATGGTTCTCAAATTCTAGCCTTCATCAGAATTACCTACAAGGCTTGTAGAAACAGATTACTGGGCTCCACCCCCAGATTTTCTGATTTAGAAGGTCTATGGTAGAGTTTGAGAATATGCTTTTTGAACAAGGTAATGTTGATATGGCTCTGGAGGTGAGGAAGAGGGGGTCTTCCTAAGGGTATGAAATATCTCCCATTGTCTGACTGTTAAATGTCTGGTTAGGGGATCTTCACCTTTTCTTTGTAACAGGTGGCCTGGGCAGCATGGTGAAGACCCTGTACTCCTCAGAAAATATTTCTAAATTGAATAAAATAAAATACCTAGGACTCCAAAGAAAACTAATTATATTAAAATGGATTGTTCAAATTATTTTAAAAAATATTGTAAAAATTGTAATATTTACAGTATTTACAACAAGTCATCTGTATTGTGATACGAAACATTTGGGGTTTCCATTGGTGGTAAACTCACTCACCTACGGATAACACTACTGTGGTTGTTGCTTACATTTATAATTGAAAGAGATGATAAATTGCAGATAGAAGTTAGTGAAAATAAGGAGCCTAGGTTAAGAATCCTTGCCCTGGTGTAGTCTGAAATGAGATGCTCTACCTTTGGCACTGGGTGAAGTTTCAAAGATTTTAGGTCTGTGTCATTCAAGTCTGTTACTGATTAAATGCCTCCTATGTGGAGCTGTGATAGATGCTCAACATTCAGAAAGGGCTAAGATGCTTTCTCTTCCCTTATTCACAAGTATTCGATTTCAGTGACGGAAAATTGAAATATAAACTGGTAATTAAAGTGGAGTATGATAGGGGCATCTGGGTGGCTCACTCAGTTAAGTGTCTGGCTCTTGATTTTGGTCATGATGTCATGGTTCATGAATTCCAGCCCAGCATGGCACTCCATGCTGACAGTGCAGAGCCTGCTTTGGATTCGTTCTCTTTCCTTCTTTCTCTGCCCCTCCCCTGTTCGCGCACTGTCTCTCTCAAAGTAAATAAATAAACTTAAAAAAGTGGAGCGTGACATATTCAGAAAGGGAAGTATGCACAAAGCACATAAGAATGGAATGATATATGCATGCATACGAGAAACAGGAGTAAGATCTCTGTTAGTTAGAACTCAGTTGGATGGAAGTGGTGGTGGTAGACTATCACGCTGGTGGTCCTCAATGAAACATGCTTCCAGGATCCTCAGGCTCCCCCATGTTGACTCTGGACTTAGCCACAAAACTTGCTTTGGGCAAAGGATGGTTAGCCAGCTTGATGCAAATATTTACACATTGGGGCTTGCCTCTTGTAATGCTTGGGCTTCAGCTGCCATGTAAGAAGTTTGGGCTTAGATTACTGAATGAAGAGAGGCCATGTGGAGGGCAGCCCTGGAGAATGAGCTGCCACCTTCGATGTTCCAGCCTCAGCTGAGCACTCAGCTGAATGCAGCAGCATAAGAAACCGTCATCAGTGAGTGAGTAGCAACAGAACCACCCAACCCAGAGAATCATGAAAAATAAGAAATTGTTGTTTTAACCACTGTTTTAGAGTGGTTTGCTACATACCAATAGATAACAGAAATTGTTGTTTTTATTTCTTGACAATTTTTTCTCTTCTGTTTGGTTTTTAAAGATGCAGAGGGCCGGGGCACCTGGGTGGCTCAGTTGGTTAAGCATCCAACTTTGGCTCAGGTCGTGATCTCACTGTCCGTGAGTTGGAGCCCTATGTCGGGCTCTGTGCTGACAGCTTGGAGCCTGGAGCCTGATTCAGGTTCTCTGTCTCCCTCTCTGCTCCTCCCCCACTCATGTTCTTTCTCTGTCTCAAAACTAAATAAATATTAAAAAAATAATAAAAAAAGATGCAGATGGTAAAATGCCCTGTAAAATAAGCTAATGCAGAGATTCTTCTGCAAGTATATAAGCACAATTTCCAGAGAAGCTTCTGTTTCATACATTCAGGTCTTTTAAGATCTATGGCTAGAAAACTGATATAATTATGACTCTAGTAAATTGAAATGCTGATCTGCAGGGAATTATTACTTTAAAAATCATAAACTCCTAAAACCTGAAATTTTGGGCAGGAAGAGATCTTGCAATATATGCGGTCTAATCTCATAACTTTATTTTTTAAGATTATTTACCAGTTTTTAGTAATCTCTACACCCAATGTGGGACTTGAACTCATGACCCTGAGATCAAGAGTCACATGCTTTTCTGACTGAGCCAGCCAGGTGCCCCTTACCTCTTAATTTTAGAGGTAAGGACACCAAGTCCTGAGAGGTTAAAGCCACAGAGCATTTTGTTAGTTGGGTCCAGAAGGGAAGCCAAATATTCTGACTTCTACTACAATGTCTTTTAATAAATAAGAAATAGCAATTGTAGATTATCATTTCTATAATTTTATTTTTGCAATTGGCAAAGTGGATAGTTTTATCCTTTTTAATTTTGTAGATGAGTTAGATCTAAAAAGACCTGCTCATTTCACATAACTCATAAAAGCAGGACTAGATCTTGGGTTTTATGTCCCCTGGGCCAGGGCTTTTTCATTATATCATGCTGCCTGAGATGTTCACTAGTAAAAACCAGGAAATAAACTAATATCTTTTTGAAAGAGCATCAACAGCAGACATTATCTGGTTCATCTCTGAATTTCTCATAGCCGTATATCATGTACATAATGTGTCATTCAATAAATATTTGTAATACGAAACGAATACATGAATGAATAACTGAATAAACAAGGGATAGAACAAGATTGTGTTTTATTTTTACCAGACATTCCATTCTTTTTTTTTTTAATTGTTTTTTTAATGTTTATTTATTTTTGAGACAGAGACAGACAGACCATGAACAGGGGAGGGTCAGAGAGAGAGGGAGACACAGAATCTGAAACAGGCCCCAGGCTCTGAGCGGTCAGCACAGAGCCCGATGCGGGGCTCGAACTCACGAACCGTGAGATCATGACCTGAGCTGAAGCCACCCAGGCGCCCCCAGACATTCCATTCTTGAAGTGTATGATTAATCAAGATTCCTCTGTACTTGAAAAGGAATAGGGGATAAAAATGCCAGGCAGTAGTAATGACAACATTTTGTAATTATTGTGCTTTGAAAGCAAAGTAATGAACAGAAAGGCAAGTTCTATCAATATGTCTCCTATTCTGTATGTAATAACTCAAAAGTAATATGCCCCTTCTTTCAAGGGGGAAAGTGAGGTAGAGAAAGTGACCCAGGCAACCTTGAACAGACTTATCCAGTAGAATAATGAGAGCTACATATTTAATTTAAAATTTTCTAGTAGCTGCACTGAAAAAAGTAAAAAGAAACAGATGAAACTAATTAAAACATTTTTAAAATTAAAAAAAATTTTTTTAATGTTTATTTTTGAGAAAGAGAGAGAGAGAGACAGAGCATGAGCAGAGAAGGGGCAGAGAGAGAGAGAGAGAGAATCAGAATCCAAAGCAGGCTCCAGGCTCTGAACTGTCAGTACAGAGCCCGACGCAGGGCTCAAACTCACAGACTGTGAGATCATGACCTGAGCTGAAGTCGGTCACTCAACTGACTGAACCACCCAGGCTCCCCTAATTAAAACATTTTTAAAAAATGTTTATTTTTGAGACAAAGAGAGTGTGAGCTGTGGAGGGGCCAAGAGGGAGGGAGACAGAGAATCTGAAGCAGGCTCTGAGCTGTCAGCACAAAGCCCAACGTAAGGCTTGAACCCTGGAAGGAGATCATGACCTGAGCCAAAGTTGGATAATCAACCACCCAGGTACCCCTAGATAAAACTAATTTTGATAATATACTGTACTTAATTCAGTATGTCCAAAATATTATCTTTCAACATGTAATCAATACAAAAATTGTTGATGAGGTATTTTACTTTTTTTTTTAAGTGGGTGTTTTACACTCAGAGTACATCTCAATCCAGACTAGCCACATTTCTCTTAAGCATTTTTTTCAATACTTTTTTTTTTTTTTTTTTTGAGAAAACGAGACAGCGTGCATGCATGTGCCGGGGAAGGGCATAGGGAGAGGGAGAGAGAGAGAATCTTAAGCAGGCTCCATGCCTAGTGCAGAGCCCGATGTGGGGCTCAATCTCATGATGGTGAGATTGTGACCTGGGCCCAAACCAAGAGTCAGATGCTTTACTGACTGAGCTACCCGGACAGGCACCCCTAGACTAGCCACATTTCTAGTATTCAATAGCCACATATGGCTAGTGGCTACCATTTTGGACAGCACAGGTCTAGTCACATAGGACACAATAATTCTGTAGAGAGAAGGCAACAGTAATTACAGCACAGAGGAAGTAAAATTTGAAGGAATACTTGAGGAAATTTTCCTGCTTTAGTCCAACTGCATAACCCAGATCACTGCAACTTGAAGGGAGATTCTACTACCTCCTGGGAAGTCAGCTCCAGAGTTTTGTCAGCCCTTTGGGAAGATGTTTGGTTGTGTGGCCCTGGGCAAGTAACCTAACCTTCATATAACTCAGTTTCTCATCTGTTACCCATAGCTGCTCTCACAATTACATGAAATAATAGGAAAAAGCATGTAGTCAATACTGGCAGGTAGGAGGCACTTGGTTAATAGGAGCTCTAGTACTCTACTAGGATTTACCTTATCACCCCCTATCTCAACTCCATTTTGGATTTTTTAAAAAACTTTTTAAATGTTTGTTTATTTTTGAGAAAGAGACAGAGTGTGAGCAGGGAATGGGCAGAGGTAGAGCAAGACACAGAATCTGAAGCAGGCTCCAGGCTCTGGGCTGTCAGCACAGAGCCTGACGTGGGACCCAAACCCACAAACCATGAGATCATGACCTGAGCAGAAGTCAGACACTTAACCGACTGAGCCACCCAGGCGCCCCAACCCATTTTGGATTTTTTTACAAAAGGTTGGTATGACTCCCTACAGATCAGTATCTTTTCTGCCACAGCAAAGGTGTGAAGGTGAAGTAAATTTCCAAAAGACAAAACAAAAAAGGTCATGAATTACATTATAAGTAGCCTTCTACTACAGGGAATCTCATATTAATAAAACTAGGTGGTCTACTCTTTAAAAAAAATTTTTTTAACATTTATTTATTTTTGAGAGACAGAGACAGAGCATGGGTGGGGGAGGGGCAGAGAGAGAGGGAGACACTGAATCTGAAGCAGGCTCCAGGCTCTGAGCTATCAGCACAGAGCCCAGTACGGGCCCGAACTCACAACCTGTGAGATCATGACCCAAGCTGAAGTCGGACGCTTAGCCGTCTGAGCCACCCAGGTGCCCCTCTTCTATGTTTTATTGTTATAAAATATTCATAACATAAAATTTGCTTAATTTTTAAAATAAATATTTATTCATTTCTAAATATGCAGTTCTGTGTCATTAAGTAGCTGTTCTGCAGCCATCACCATCATCCATCTCCAGGACTTTTTCCAACATCCCACAGTGAAACTCTGTACCCAGTAACTACCCATTAACTCCAGCACCCCCTCCCCCAGTTCCTGCTAAACACTCTTCTGTCTCTTTGTATTGGACCATTCTAGGAATCTCATATAAACAGAGGTCTTATGTTTTTTTGAAGTAACATTTGTTCTTTCTTTAAACATTAAAATAAGAAAATTTGTCCTAAAATACTGACTGAGTAAACCTAGAGGTTTTTTTTTAAAAGAATATTAGTGTTGAGGGGCTCCTGGGTGGCTCAGTCAGTTGAGTATCCGACCTCGGCTCAGGTCATGATCTTACAGTTCGGGTTCGAACCCCGCGTCAGACTCTGGGCTGACAGCTCAGGGCCTGGAGCCTGCTTCGGATTCTGTGTCTCCATCTCTCTCCGCCCTTCCTCCACTCATGCTCTGTCTCTCTCTGCCTTTCAAAAATAAAGAAACGTAATAAAAAAAATTAAAAAGAATATTAGTGTTGGAATGCATGTTGATAGACACAGATGAAAGCCACTGAAGAAATAAATTATAATTATTACATATCTGAGGGAGATGGTCACTACCAAGGTTCTTCTTTACTTTATAAAAGGAAGTCTGTGTGAGAGTATATACACATGAATATAAATTAAGACATGTCTGCGTGAGATTACTGTCCATAAAGGTCATAAATAATGATGCCCAATTTTCATGAATATCAGAACTCTCGCTGGTATAGTAGATCCTTGACTTTGTCACTAGTTTGCCATTTGGCCTGGGTTTAGGGCCTGGTCCTCTCAAGCCCTTCCTATCTTCATCTGTAAAATGCAGATACTAATAATAGTTGCCCTTCCTACATCATAGGGTTGATGTGAAGATCAAACAAGATAATTAAAGTGGAAGAGCTTTGAAAAATACAAAGCCCAGTAGAAAGGCAAGGCATTATTAAAGACTGTGGAGAGATTGCTAATACGATTTGATTCAAGGCCAGAGTTTTGTACTTCCAAAAGTTAAAAAGATATTCAGTTTTTGCAAATTATTTAGAAAACCAAATTCCTACTTTGGTGACCCAGCACCATGACTCAATTGTGTTCTAAATGCTGTACATTTGATACCTACTGCTATACATCATCTAACCACATTACCATACTAGATGTAATTGTACAGCATTTCAGCAATATCTTCAATTTTTGGTGGGTAAGAAGTTATAAATCCACATAGCTTAAAGGCAAAGTCATGTCTGCACAGGAAGTTTTGTTTTTGTTTTTGTTTTTTTTAACTTTTCCATGGTGGCAACAGTGCTGCTCTCTGTAATGTATCTACTCTGCGAGACCTGCCTGCAATGCGATTTAATAAGCAGTTATTGAGTACCTATAGTGTGCAAGGCATTTGAAGTAGAGATGGTGTGAGGGGAATGATGGAGGTAGTGAGAAAAAATGCAAAGAGAAAAGGGGTGTCCCTTGACTGGGTAGGCTTTAAAACAGGTGTGGAGTTGCAAGTCCTGTGACAACTAACTATAAAGACAATGAAATCAATGCCAAGAAAAGGCTTGAGGAATATGCCATGGGCGTTCCAGAGGTCCAAAGGATTAATTCATTCAACCTAAGAAGGAAGAATCTCGGGACATTTGTCCCAGGCCCTAATGCATGAGAAGGATTCCTTGGTTCTGAGATAGATGGGACATATTTCAAGCATAAAGGATTCACACCTACTATCCCACAAATAAATATTCACCTGCTAACTAGCTGGTAAAACTAAACAACTTGGCCATGTGTCTGTGACCCTACAAAGTCATGGCTGGGTGGTATTAGAGGCTAAATTCCAGATTCTCATTTGAAAGCACCAGCCTTATGGCATTCCACCATTCCGGGAGGACAGCTCAGAGACCATACACACCCTGGCAAACAACACTCCATTTCATTGCAGCTCCATAGAGTTGCAAAAATTGACCAGAAGGGGGTTCCAGATTTCAACAACCCATTCCCAACTAGAAAACTCTTCCAGGCCAGGGTTTCACCTGTAGGTTTCTAAGCTGACGTCTACTCCTGTTCCAGTTTTCACAGATCCAGAATCAACTTTTCCACTTAGATTTTTTTTTCCTGGGATTACATTTTCCCCTTCCAGTGCATTACTGTTAGATGACATTTCCCTTTCCCAAATGTATAAGACCTTTCTTCTTACCACAGTTTTTGAAATCTTACCTTGGGCCATGCAATGTGCTATGTATTTTGCAGCATCTCCCTTACATGGGACAGGTAATATGACCACAGTTGACTTTTGAACAACTCAGGGATTAGAGGTACCTATCCTCACCACCCCTCCTTCACACAGTCAAAAATCTATAACTTTTGATTCCCCTCAAACTGAACTAATAGCCTACTCAGAGCCTTACCAATAACATAAATGGTCAACACACATTTTGTATGTGTAGTATATACTGTATTCATACAGTAAAGTAAGCCAAAAAAAAGAAAATATTGAGAAAATTGTAAGGAAGAGAAAATACATTTACAGTACTGTATTGTATTTATATTAAAAAAATTCACATATAAGTGAACCCATGCAGTTCAAACCCATATTATGAAAGGGTCAATTGTATTTCTCTTGTAGAAGAGGAACAGAGACCTAAAGAAGTTAAGTGACTTGTCCAAAGTCAACTGGATAGTTCAACAGTCAGTTGTAGAGTCCAGTGGTAGAGCTGGGACACACACCAGTCTGTACTCCAACCCTGCATTATCCCTATACCCTTGTTTTTCCCCTTAATATCAACAGAGAATATTTGTGAAATTTGTCACTTACATGAAAACTATTTTGAAGAATGGCAAAATCTTATAGGTTATGAGGAACAAGCCTCTGCTGACTTGATATAATCATGTTAACTAAGATTTATTCAATACTTCCTCTGTGCAAGCCACTATGCTTATACACACACATTTTCTCATTATAAGCTTCAAGTAGTGTTAGTGAGGAGCATTATTATCATCTCTTTTACAAATGAGCAAAGTGAGGCACAGAATGGTTATGTAACTGGCTGAAGGTCCTGTTAGAAAGTGGTGGGGCCAGTATTTGAACTTTGGCCACTTAACATCAGGGCTCTAGCTTTTAACCTCAGAGAATCCTTAGACCTTTCCTAGCAGGTGTTGCTATTTTTTTCCTCTGGGAGGAGTGACACCGGGAATAGTGAGCATTGAGTTTCTTCAAAGCTTTGTACCAAGCATGCAGGGCACTCACAGGTGAGGAAGATCCAGTGCCTGCCTTCCAGGTTGAAGAGGGACAGGAAGGGGATTATGAAGGCACACACAAACACTGGAAGCAAGACACCAGACAAATGAGATCAGACCACTCCGCTGCTTAAAATCATTCACCAGCAGCCCTCACCAACAGGACACAGTCTGCTTCCCTCAGCAAGGCAGGCCTGGCTGCTCTTCCCGCCTCTACCTCTTTAGTTTCATCTCTGTCTCACTGTCAATATACCCTGTGCAACATATGACAGGCATCTGCATGTCTGCCTGCTTCTCTGCAGCCACTGTTCTCTTCCCCTTCTGTCTGACCTAAGTTATAGCCCTCCTTCAAGACTTGGTCACATCTGTATTTAAACTTGTATTGCCCTCTTCTCCCAGTGTTCGTGACTCTGTAACACTTTGCACATCTATTCTAGCTGTTATGACACTAAACTGAAATTATTTGCACGTTTGTCTCTTCAAGGGCAAGAGGAGTGGTTTTTCCTCTTTTGCATCCCCTAGTGCCCACCCACCTTAGGGACACATGGGACTCAAAGCTTGGGTGAAAGCCAGAATACACAAATTAACACAGCACAAGGATTCCTGGGCCAGGTTAGCAGCCCAGCACCCAGCACTGAATGAGGTCCGTGGGGATCAGCATTTGCAAGTTGGAGAGAAGGTTTTTGAAAGAACCAAAGGCAGACCTGGGCCACCCTCAGTTGGATGGACAGCACAAATGGGGGAGATGAGGAGAATGGAGAAGGCCTTAAGGTTTACCTCTTTCAGAAGTTTGCCTGGGCTCTCCCCATCATTGGTAACCTTTTTTAATTGGCCGTGATACCCTGCCTTCCAGCACCATCCAGGGCGCTGGAGGCGGGGGGGAGCTCAGTCTGTACACATCACGCTCACAACTTATCCAGGTATTATTGGATACTTTTCAAGCATCACTTCACTTAATCCTCTCAACTGCCTGTGAGGTATTTTCATCTAATTTACACGTTAGAAAACTGACGTCCGGAGAGGTTAAAGCATCTTGATCCCGTCCGCTCTCCCGGCGTGGTGGCTAACTCCTCTCTCTTGAGTGGACTGGTTCCTTGAGCGCCAGGTTCTCCGGCTCCAGGGACACCTAACGCACAGTGGTCACAAAATAATTGCACTCCTTATTTGCACAGTGAAGAAGCTGCTTCGGGGCAAGGTGCATTGGAGGAGGTCTGGGCGGGAGGGCCAAGGGGAAGAGAAAAACCGGGAGGGGCGGAGGGAAGTGGGAGATGGGCAGGGGAGCAGGCGGGTGAGGCGTGCCGGGGGCGGGGCGGGGAGAGGGCGGAACGCCATTGGTCGGCGCTCCCGGGAGCCGCCCCTGCGCGCCCGCCTGCAGCCCGCAGGGGGGAGCTTGCACCGGCCTCCGTGCGCTGACAGCCGCGGGGCGACACCTGGACTGCCCCGCGAGAGTGCGGGGGTAGAGCTGCAGGCGCGCCTTAGCGGGAGAGGAGGCTCCGAGCGCCGGGTCCCGAGGAAGGTAACGCGCAGCACCCGGGGATTCAGGGTTTGCACGTCTGTGGACTCGAGGACGCGGGAGGCGGCGAGACGCTCTCCCTGCCCCGCGGCGACCAGAGCAGCAGGGTTTTTTCCTCTGCCCACTCGGGGTGTTATTTCGGGCAACTTTCGTTCCTTCTCTGGGTCTCTCTTTCCTCCTCTTAAATGAGGGAGTTGTTGGTGTTGACTGATGCTTTGTAGTCTTCGGAGTTCTAAAGCGTGAGCCGCGTTTTGGCGAGCGGCAAGCTCCCTTCAAACCCGCACCTACTTAAGAGCCAGCTCCGCTGCCCAGGGGGCCGAGTCTTCAGGAAGCCGACATGCCGGGTAGGCGGGGGTTCTGCTGGGCTGTCGCGTTTCCTGGGGCTTTTGAGGACCGACCCTGGGCTTCGTTCGGGCTGGCTGTTAGCGGGATCTGGTTGCAGAGTAACTGCCTCCAGATTGCTCAGGTGAAGTAAGGGCGATAGGACCTATCTACAGGTGGGGTGTTGGGAAGGAGAGTTTGGGAGCCGATGAGGTTTACTTGCAAAACAAGCAGTTTGTTTTGGAATTATCTCCCTACGCCCAGACCTTGTCCCGTCTTGAGTTACAAATCACAGGAATGGGATTTATCATCTTTCAGAGAGGAAAACCACTGCTTCAGCGGCTAGGACATAGGGCTCCATCAGCTTGTACGAAGTGGGCCTCTCTCTCTGCACCCATCCTGCCTCCTCTTCCCTTTCCTCCTTCCTGCTTTTATAAATCCCCTTTGACTTTTCATTTAGTGCTGGTTTGTGTCCAGCAGCCTCCAGAGCTTTGGGCTCTGGGTAGGGATGGAAGCCTGGATAAGGACAGACTATGGATCCGCTGGCAGCCTCCTGACCCTTAGAGCCTGGTAGGGACGTGCAGAGGAAGCCCAGTGGGCTTCAGACAGACAGACGGACAGACACTGGAAGGTGGGATGGATTCAAACTGCTGTCCAGCTTCCTGGCCTCTTCTTGGCAGCCATTCCCAGTGAGGGAATAGGGGCCCTAGTTGGTTGGGCAGCCAGTTGGTTACGGCAGCCAAACAGAGGGATGGTTGAAAGGAGTTGAGGATTTTGATGTGTTTCTGTGGAAAGTCTCCAGGTACTCTCTCCCCTCCCTATAGTTCTTTTGTTCCTTAGTGTGGTGCCTGGGTGAAATCAGATGCCAGGACCTGTCAAGAATGGTGAGGAAGGAAGGAGGCATGGCAGTGGCCTTATTGACTGTCTTTATTCGGCACTTAGGGGCCACTCTTCTTTTTGTATAATGTGTCTTTGGTTCTCACAAAGCCACATGAGGGATCCTGTACTGTCAGTTAACCCATTTTACCAATGAGACACTGAGGGTTAGAAAGATCACTTCCTTTAGTCGCATAGCTAGTAAGCAAAATAATTGGAATGCAAATCTAGTTTCTCTGATTCTAAAACCTGTGATCTTTCTACCTTTTTTGGTGAGTAAGGGTAAGTTGGCCTAGTAACAGCAAAAATGGTATTACTGAGTTCTCACATGTGCCAGACACTGTTCAAAGCATTTTAGAAGAGTTATAGGGGTGCCTGGGTGGCTCAGTCAGTTAAGCAGCTGACTTCAGCTCAGGTCATTATCTCACAGGTTTGTGGATTCCAGGTTGTGGGCTCTCCGCTGACAGCTCAGAGTTGGAGCCTGCTTCAGATTCTGTGTCTCCCTGTCTCTTTGCCCCTCCCCCGCTCATACTCTGTCTCTCAAAAAATGAATAAATGTTAAAAAAAAAGAGTTATGCCACTTATGGTGCAGTTTTGGTCATTCTGCTGGGAATAAGTGACTGTCTTAGCCTTTCTCAAAGCAGCAGTGCTGTTCCAGAATGACTGCCTGATCCCACCCAGCTGCTAGTGAGTGAATGGGGCAGGGACCCTGTTTGCTTTATCCTAGAGGTGGTTTGAGGTCTAATGAAAGATTGATTGTCCACGTCTGATCCGTTAGACCTGACCGTTGGCTTGTGAATGATCCCACTGTCCCCTAAGAGGCCTTTCTCAGGTTTTGCTCAATAAACATTTGTGGAATGAATGAATTAGTACCTTGTGCAGAGTGGTCTGCTGTCCTGCAGAAGTGGGGCAGCCTAGGGCTCACCATGCTCAGAACCCAGGATGCCAGGCCAGGCAGTTCTCTCCTCTGGGCTGTGTCCCTGTGGGCTTCTAGATTTGCCTGGTAATATGTTTTCTGCCACCTGCTTTATTTGAAATTTTAAAGGTTATAGATGAGGAAAAATTTGATGTTTTTTTTAACTAACAGGAGAAATCACTTAGTCTCTCTTAAAAAGGGAGGGAAATAAGATGGTGCTATTTGCCATAGGGCTTCCCAAACTTCTTCATAGAAGAATCTCCAATAACGAAACTGGCAAGTGCTCCTAGGGGTTGGGGTACAGTTCAGATTGACCCCAACAAGGTTGAAAATTGTTTTATGAAATTATGCGATTTTTAAATTTGATTTCATATGTTGAATTTGGTTTCAATATATAAAACAAATTTTTTCCTCAAAATATTTGTGTAAAATTGGTGTCTTGGTACATTATTTTATATTCTTGGGTGCTGAGAGTACCCAAATGGAGAAGTACCCAAATGGCAAGCATTCTCGTGTGGCAGCATAGGGTACCATTTGCATTTTTCATGCACTTGGTTTACAGTAATAGAGCTTCCCAACGCCTTGTGGAGATAGCCCCTTTCCTATTTATCAGAATGAAGAACATGTTTTAAAAATAAAAACAATCTTCATTGTTTGACCCCCCCACCAGCTTTATTAAGATATAATTGACATATAACATTGTATAAGTCCATGATAATTTCATATGTGTATACATTGCTACTATGTTTTTGTAGCGAGAACATTTGAGATTTATTCTCTTAGCAACTTTCAAGTATATAATACTATAGTCACCATATTGTATATTAGATTCTCAACACTTCTTCATCTTAGAATTGGAAGTTTGTACCCTTTGACCAACCTCTCCCCATTTCTCCCTCTCCCAAGTCTCTGACAACCACCATTCTATTCCCTGTTCTGTGAGTTCAGCTCTTTATCGATTATATGTAGAAGGAAGATCCTTATTGTTTGTTTTCCTATTACCAAAGGTAATATACATACATATATATATATGTATATATATTCATTGTAGAAAAAGAAAAACTACAGATTAGCATTAATAATAATAATACCTTTATACTCAGAAATAACTAATGCAAAACTTGGATTTTATAGCCTTCCAAATCTTCTTCTCTGTGTCTATATGAGCACATTAAAAATAAAAATAAAAAAAAGAACAAATGAAGGGGTGCTTGGCCGGCTCAGTTGGAAGAGCATGTGACTCTTGATCTTAGGATCATGAGTTCGAGCCCCATGTTGGGTGTAGAGATTACTACCAAAAATAAACCTAAAAAGAGAGGATAAAAAAAGCGTAGTAAGCTGAAAACGAAAAATGAACAAATGTATTAATATAACCCTTACTTTTGACTCAATCATCCTTAGAGCTAGGAGTCATCTCAGATTGTTTTTGAAAGGATACAGAGAATTAATTTTGAATAATTAAAATCATCATAAAGGTTAATCCTGTTTGTGAAGTTCACCTTCCCATAATTCCCTGGTATCAGACAGTTCCCAGCAGAGGAAAGTGCCTACCTTTGGGGCTGCTGCTGCAGTCACAGGGTCCAGCTGTGCTTCTTATGAGATGACTCACGTGTCTTAAATGTAACAGAAAAGGTAGCTCCTCAGTGTTGTTGAAGTGAAAATGTGAGCAGAGAATTCTAAAGCTAAACTGCACACAGAGGAGCCTCAGATAAGATCATTGCTCCAGAATTGCATTTTTTAAATATTATTTATTTTTGAGAGAGAGAGAGAGGGGGGGGGAGGGCGAGCGCAGGGGAGGAGCAGAGAGAGAGGGAGACCGAAAATCCCAAGTAGGCTTCTCACTGTCACTGCAGAGCCCAATGTGGGGCTCAAACTGTGAAGAGTCAGACACTGAAATGATGGAGCCACCCAGGTGCCCCTCCAGCATTGAATTTTATTACCTGTGTGACTTTGGGCAAGACAGGTAGCTTCTCTGAACTGGTTTTCCCTTCCTTAGATTGGGGATAATGACACCTACTGTACCTTTGCCTACCAGAGTCACTAATGAGGACCAGGTGTCAGGTATTGTTACTTAAATTTGCATGCAGGTGTTTATGCTATTTTTAAAAGGAGGTTTAAATGTAGAAAGATCAAAAGAATTGTCAGTCTTTATAAAAAGCTGGACTCTAACTCTTGGGCTTAACATTAGCAGGACTTAATTACAAAGCAAATGCTCTATTGGATCCCCACTCGAAGTTTTCTTCAAAGAATAGAAGATTCCTTGATGGCTAACATCTCATTACTTTTCATCACAATTCTGAACTGAAGGAAAGGGCAGAAAATAGTCCCATTTCACAGAATAAAAGTGGGCTTGCCATTAAAGAGAGCTGTTCATTGGCAGAGAGAGTCAGAGAGTTCCAGGGCCATCTGTAGCTGCCTTAAGAGGGCAGAGGTGTACAAGGGAGAAGCAGAGAGAGTAACTGGAAAGGCAGTGTAGGGGGGGGAAGGGGGAGGTGCATGGCTGAATGCTAGAAGCCACTGCCTCAAGGGCTGCTCACAGGCATGCACTCAACTCAGTTCTGAAGAGAGGAATGGGCCCTGCATTGGGATTGGGAGGCAGGTGTCTTGGCTTCTATTCCTGCCCCAAAGACAAGCTGTGTAATCTTAGTCATATCCTCTTCTTGAGCTTTGTTTTGTTTTTTTTTTTTGTTTTTTTGTTTTTTTGTTTTAATAAAGTGAGGGAATAGGACCAGATGAGGTACCTTCAATTCTTAAAAATCTATGATTCTGGCTGTTTTTTCATCTATGTCTGCCCAAATGGAACTTTGGTAGAGAATTACCACACAGATAAATCAGGTGTGGGAGAATGTTCCAGCTTTCGGTGCCCCTCATGATTCCTATGGGGCTTCCCAGCTGGATACCTTTATGCACAACACATGATCCGTACATCATTGAAAGAAGAATTATTTTTGCTTGTCTATGTGTTACTCTTAACTAGAACCTTTTTAGATTGTTGGGAGGGAGAACTACTTTTGGTAACTTTTGGGAAGGTTGGTTGATAGAAGTATAGTAAAAGTAGGTTACTTATGGTAATAGGGCTGTGTGTGTCACTATGTACTGACTTTCGAAATTACTAAATACAGTATTTTTCCTTAGTGCCCATTGGGAACTTTGCCTGTACTATGGCTTTTGCAGAATGTGGGAGAAGCACTCTTGAGTGGCTCGAACTCTAGAAGAGGGAGAGGCAGGGAGGAAGGGAAGGGGAGAAGGAAGGTGGGAGAGATAAGGAGGGAGAGGGAAGGGACAGGAGAGAGCAGAGAGTACCAGTTGTGGTTAGAATACAATGGAGATTAAAAGACCAATTTGGGAAAAGATGAAGTCCCCAAGGACTTGGACTTTTGGTTTAATTTTGCATCTACATTGCCCAACCCCCGACGGGAACTCAGTAAAGTATTTTTAATGAATTAATAAATGAAAAAATGAAGAATGAATGATTCTGTTGAAAGGAAATTTTTGCTGAAATGTAGTACAGTGACCTTCAGGTGGTTGCAGTGACGTGTTTATATATGTGAAATGTGTACTTACAACCTATGGGAACACTTTCCTGTGCATTATTCTGCATAATGATGATAGACATTTTTTTAAAAAGGCCAAAATGAAAACATTGCCTAATGCCATACTTTCTATACTCTTCATAGGTACTGATAAAAAAAAGGATTTGGTTGGGGCGCCTGGGTGGCGCAGTCGGTTAAGCGTCCGACTTCAGCCAGGTCACGATCTCGCGGTCCGTGAGTTCGAGCCCCGCGTCAGGCTCTGGGCTGATGGCTCGGAGCCTGGAGCCTGTTTCCGATTCTGGGTCTCCCTCTCTCTCTGCCCCTCCCCTGTTCATGCTCTGTCTCTCTCTGTCCCAAAAATAAATAAACGTTGAAAAAAAAATTAAAAAAAAAAAAAAGGATTTGGTTGATTATTTCTAGATAAGTCTTTCTGTAAAAGCACCAAGAAATATTTGAGGAGTGGGGGTATAAGACCTGTAAATAGTCCACAAATTTGCATTCCAAGTCAGAGGGAGAAAGACAGGCATTGTGTAACTTCTGGGTCAATAAACATTTTTTTCCCCCCTTGCAGAAGCACTGTTTCACCATAAGTCTTGACGGAACTTGTGCCATCAGCTTCTGATTAGACAGATGTGTTTTGTGCCACCATTACTCATGGCCACAGGCGCCTGGGCTCTCCTGCCACTTGCTGAGTCAGCTGATTAAAACATTGGTCTGTGAGGCTTAAGGCAAGGGCTGGATCCCAGGCCAAGCCAAGTGCCTCAACCACTCCCGCCCCTTCTGCCAGCAATCTACATTGCGAGGAAGACTGAATTATGGCATGTTAGATTCATTAGGGAATATTCTTTACCATTGCTTGTTTTAGATTAGTCATTGAGTTTTAGAAGTAAGGGGTCTGGGTTTTCAGTTTAATTCTTTCACTCTTTTTAAAGTGGATTCTAGTGTTGTTTCAGGTTTACCATCTTGGGGCATGTTCATGGTATGCATTCTGAGACTTTTGGTACCCCAAGTCAACTATCAGCATGGCATATCATATCTTCAGTGTGTCTAAAATGGGGATGATCATACCTGCCTCACAAGTTGCTCAGAGGATTAAATTAGGTCACATATTTAATAAAAAACAGCAAAAGCAGATTGAGATGCTGTTGCTGGCTGGTTAGCCAAAGACTCATCAGCCAAGGACTCACCACCTCATACCTATCTGGTGCCATTTTTCATTTAACTACAGTTTCTATGTGACATGTATTTAAGATGCCTTATGAATTGTTGAAGCCATATGCATTCAGGCTGCAAATGCTATAGATCTCCTGCATTGATAATGCCTGGGGAAAGCAATTGGTTAGGTGGGCTTCATCTTCGTTAGTTATTTCAAAAGTATTTTATCTGATCTGGTATGTTCTTTGTTGCTAATATAACATATTTGATTATATCTGGTTGCTTTTTTAAAACCCTATGAGGCAAGTGAATGGTGATGATATCTGACCTTTATTGAGCAGTTACCATGTACCAGGCACTGTTCTAAACACTGTACCTACGTCCATTTATTTAATCCTCACAGTAGTCTATTTTGAGTACTATTATTTTTCCCATTTGATGATGATGAAATTAAGACACACAAGTTAAATAAGTTACCCAGATGACAGAGCTGATGAAAGAAGGGACAGAGATTTGAACCCAGGCAGTCTTACTCTAGAGCCCATGCTTTTGGATCATCAGAGGATAGTCTTTCCAATCAAAACTAACCATTTTATTTGTCTATAAAGTACGAGAAAGTCACAGTCACACACTAAGCATGTTCCACTCTATTATTCATGGAAGCAAGAAGCTAGAAACAGTTCTAGATACAGAATGAGGATGCATAGCTTGGCAATTTTTTTCTTCTTTTTTTGAGAGAGAGAGCCCAAGTGGTGGAGAGGGGCAGAGAGAGAGAGAGAATATCAGAATCTCAAGCAGGTTCCACACTCAGCAGGGAGACCTATGCAGAGCTTGATACCACAACCCTGGGATCATGACCTGATCCGAAATCAAGAGTCAGAAGCTCAATTGACTGAGCCACCCAGGTGCCCCGCTTGGCAAACCTTCTGACCATACAAGATAATACTTGAAAATGAACTTGTTGCATGATATTCAGGAAATTTTATTGCCTAGAAATAGCAATAATTAAATTTAAGTATTACAGGAAATATCTGGGGGTGAGACTTAAAAAATGAGGAGTCAGCAACTTAATGCCTCATTTCAGTATCAATACAGTACTGTAATATAGTAACTGAAGTGTTGTGTCTTAGGAAGTAAAGTTGTAGCTCTGGTTACATTAGGTAAGTCACATCATTTATCATCTTTTGCTTAGAATGCCAAATTCTATCTTTCTTTTCCATTCCTTTTAGGGATGTTATGAATAATAACAAGAATATGGTGATAAAAAAGAATGCCTACTATCTATTGAGTACATACTATGTGTCAGTCCCTTGCTAGGTCATTGCTCTGAACTAGATGATAATTACCCATTTTACTGATGAGGAAATGGAAGCACAAAGAAGTTAAGTACATTGCCCAACGTCAACAACAGTGAATGGCAAAACAAACATTCGAACTCAGGTTGCTTACCTTGACTTAAAAGCCCGTGCTCTGTCCCCTAGCCAGTACTGGTTCTTTCTGGGGCTTCTCTAGAAGAATCATAGTATATCCACATTTACTGAATCCTTTGTTGAAACATATTGCTTGGCTTGAGGCTCATAACAGATTATTATATTTGAAACTGGGATTGTTCTAGAAAACCTGGAACATTTATGTTACCATAGAAATAGTAATGATGGTATGTGGATCTTGAGAAACTTAACAGAAGACCATGGGGGATGGGAAGGGGAAAAAAAGTTACAGACAGGGAGGGAGGCAAACCATAAGAGACCCTTAAATACAGAGAACAAACTGAGGGTTGATGGGAGGTGAGGTAGAGGGGAAAATGGGTGATGGGCATTGAGGAGGGCACTTGTTGGGATGAGTACTGGGTGTTGTATGGAAGCTAATTTGACAATAAATTATACTAAAAAAAAAAGAAATAGTAATGATGGACTTGATATAAGCCTTACAGGAGAAAAATCTGGTTTTCCCAGCACACCACAGCCTAAGGAGTCAGGTACTTACTTGGTATCTAAGAAGCAGGATGACCTGGAACCAGAGTAGCTGAAATATGATCTAGAGAGCTGGCAAGTAATTGTTTCCTTATGCTTAATTTCTGGAAGACCCCAATACTTTTTATTTTGGGGTGTCACTTGAGAAATTAGACAGAATATGTGAAGAATTTGAGTAAAACAAAGTTGGTCTTCATATTGTACATGTTGTAGAGGTTTATTAAAGAATTCTTTGTACCAGTTACCCTACTCACACCACTTAAATATGACACGTTTTTACTCTGATGGCATGCACACTCAAGTGTTTTTGAAATAACATCATACCACCTTTATGCAAATACAGTCACTGTGTTCTTGCTAGAATCCTGGGGATACTTTGCTATCTGATGGTTAGTAACAGATGGTTGTGAGGTGCAGTCATAGGTGGAAAGTCACAAGTCAGAATTTTGTGAAGCCCAGCGGCTGGCAAGGTGATAAGGGGGGGCTATAGTAAGGAAGGTGTTTCTGGATTGTGTCCATGGGCAGTTGTGGGTCTGGAAGCCCATGTTCCCTGTAGAGGAATAAACTTGGCTTTGGAGTCTGACAATATTGAGTTTATACCTTGGATCCACTTATTAATTGTGTAATTGAACAAGTAACCTCTGAATCTCAACTTTCTTTTCTGGAAAAAATTGCATTCATCTTCCATCTCTCACAAAGTGGCTCCAAGGAATAAATAACATAATGCATATATTAAAGTGCCTAACATTGTGTCTTGCAGAGTCACTGTTCAGTATCCGTTTCATTGCCCCTCTCTTCTCTTCCTCCTTTCCTCTTGGATTCCTCTGTTGGTTCTTGAGAGTTCCCATTGTACAAGATTTGCCATTACTCAGCTCTACTCTTATCAAATCACTTAATTTCACTGATGCGTCAGTTTCCACCTATAGAAAACAGGAGTTGATCTCTGCCCCACTATTTTATGGGGTTTTACTAATCATTAAGTTGATAATTGGATTCTAAGGATTAACAAAAGGACAAGAAAATGCCCATAATAGGGGCAACCATGGTAAAGAGTACTTACAATTCACTGTAAATGTTCTGGTGGAAATACATACAGCTTATTGTGAGACTGCGGAGCACGCTGCCTGGGAAATTTGAAAGGTGAAGAATGAGGTGGAACCATAGCCCAGTAGGAGTTTGCTAGATTGAGAAGGGAATGGGATAGAGAGAACAGGTTCAAGGATTTTCATGTTCAGTGGCATAGAGGCAGGAAGGGCATGGGATACCAAAGGAGAGATCATGGTGTTGTCATGTAGGGTAGATAAGTTGTGGCTGGAGGTGCTAATGTGGTGGGCTGAAGCCCAGTGGTGAACCAGGCTAAAAAGTTGCCCTTTACTGGGGTGCCTGGGTGGCTCAGTCAGTTGAGCATCTGACTTTGGCTCAGGTCATGATCTCACAGCTTGCGGTTTCAAGCCCCACACCAAAACTTGCCATTTACCTTGGAGGCTGCAAGGAACTAATGGAAGTTTCTCAATATTGTGAGTGAAATAGCTGGGTTTCTCTTTAGGACAAACAGCCTAAATTATGGAAGTTGTTAACGCTGCTCAAGTTATGGAAGATGGATTTGTTTGAAGACATACTTCTTAGGACTTACGGGTAACATAAAATAGTATATTTTGAAACTTTTTTGTAAAAAGTACTTGGAGAGATGGTGCTGCTATCAAATTCAAGACTTCTACATGAAGGTACATGTGTATAGGAAAATGGAGACTTCATATACTAATTTGTGGACTGGACCACGTGGAGCCATATTGTTCCAAAAGGATGAATATGCCCTGCTTTGGAGCTAAGCATATTTACCATTTTTCAGTAAAGGACCAGGTATGCTTTTGGCAAATCATTGAGGCTTAGATCCAGAAAGATGTTAAGATGTTATACATATATATCTCCAGCACTGAGTTTAAGATCCTGGGAGTAGTTGACACTCAATGTGTGCAGAATTTGGGTGGTGATTTGTTGAATTTCTTGTGCTCAGCATGTGCTGCTGTGGTTAGCAGTCCCTGAATTTCCTCACAGGAGGATCAGGGAGGCCTGGGCCACAAAACTATCATTTATGGGCACATTGCAAAAAACTGGGTGACGTTTTTCCTTAAGTAGTCAGAGTCAAACACAAGTACACTCACATGTGTTTGTGTGTTTCTAGGTCTGTGTTTATGTTTTCCTGAGTGCTGTCTGCTTTATCCAGACCAGGGGGAAAACTAGATACATATCCAGAGTTCCTCAGGGAAAGCCTCCAGAGAGATTTGCCTTGGTTACTAGAGGTACCTAGATGTAAAGAAGACACTTGCTTTCTCACATGAACTGGGTGGTGGCTGGGAACTGAAGGTGTGAGGAGATGTGGTTCCACTTACGAGATTCTGCTGGGGACAACTGAGCACCAGTGTTTGCTTGGCATGTGAGGAAGTGAAGGTAGAGTGGATGCTTTCTCCTTCTCTGATAGCCTTTCCCCAGGATCACTCTCTGAGTATTCGGGAACTGAAATCAAGTCTTGGGCTGACATGTGGTGTGCAGGGAGGATTATGTACACCTCAAACTCCTAAAGGCTTCTCATCTTTGAGGTTTAGAGTATGAGATCTTTGAACCTGTCTTTCTCTATGTGCCAAGCTCCAGTTCCTTCTCACTGGGTTAATCAAACCTGGGCTGAGTCCTTTGATAGATCTAGCTTTGGTCTCTTGAGACCAAAGGCAGAAGGGCTGATGAACTGTGGGAGGGAGTGGTCGGTTCTCTGAAGGGTGTATGTGTGTGTTTCACTATTTCGAGTTATAGTGACCAAGTGTTTTAAGTTTAGTTTAATATTTAAATACACTCTGATTGGTTGATTTTTATTTTTCCTTTTTTTAAAACTGTTATTAAATAGTGAACATATGTTGATAAAAGGGGAAGCATGCTCTAGTGGGAAGAATATCAGATTTGGAGACAAGAGTTCATTCAATAAACACTTACCGAGTGTTTATTATGTGTCAGAAATTGTTTTAGGCTCAGAATTCAGTGGAGAAGGGGTGTCTGGTTGGCTTAGTTGGTTAAGCAGCTGAATCTTGATTTCTGGCTCAGGTCATGATTCCAGACTTGTGGGATCAAGCCCCATGTTGGGGCTTGATGCATGGAGCCTGCTTAAGATTCTCTCTCCCTCTGCCCCTCCCTTGCTCTCGTTCTCTCTCTCTGTCTCTCTCTCAAATTAAAAAAAAGAATTCAGTGGGAAAAGCATACCTCTGTGATCACTGTGCAGTATGATGTTAATAGTAAGATGTGAGCACAGGGGAAGGAAGTCGGGTGGTGAGGGGATGGGGGATCAAGTGCCAAGGGCTTTCTGGAAGAGGGAGCTCTTGAGAAGAGGCTGAGGGATGAATAGGGAAAGTTAAGAAAGTTAAGAAAGTTAAGAGCTCTTGAGAAGAGACTGAGGGATGAATAGGGAAATTGCTCATCACACAATTTCATGTTCAAAGCAGGACTGGCAGGATCTGGGGCCAGAGAGAGGTAGGCAGTGGGCCAATCATGGAGAACTCTGTGTATCCGAGACTGGACTTTTTAAAGATCCTGCCTTGTGTCCTGTTCTGTGTGATAATTGGTCAAGTATTTCCTCTCTGGGCCTCAGTTTCCTTATTAGTAATAATGGAGATGATAATGATTACCTGGCTTTACCTCTTGGAATAATACTGAGACTCAAATAAGAGAATAGTGAAAAATTATTGAACACTTACACAGATTAGCTCACTTAACCCTTACTACAACTTTATTAGGTAGGTACTATTATTTTTTTAAACCTAAACTTGAAATGGTTTATTATTTTTTAAAATGTAATTTATTGTCAAATTGGCTAACATATGGTGTAAAGTGTGCTCTTGGTTTTTGGGGTAGATTCCCATGGTTCATTGCTTGCATACAACACTCAGTGCTCATCCTGACAAGTGCCCTCCTCAATCCCCATCACCCATTTTCCCCTCTCCCCCACCTCCCCATCCAACCTCAGTTTGTTGTTTGTTCTCTGTATTTAAGAGTCTCTTATGGTTTGCCTCTCTCCCTCTCTGTTTGTAACTATTTTTTTCCCCTTCCCTAACCCCATGGTTTTTTGTTAAGTTTACATTTATCAAGTTCCACATATGAGTGAAAACATATGATGTCTGTCCTCTGAATAACTTATTTCACTCAGCAAAATACCTTCCAGTTCCATCCACATTGCTGTAGATGGCATGATTTCATTCTTTCTCATTGCCAGGTAGTATTCCGCTGTGTATATAAGCCACATCTTCTTTATCCATTCTATTATTAAGGCCATTTCACAGATGAGAAAACACAGAGATTAAGTGATGCCTCAGATCGTAAAGCTAATAAGTGGTGGAGTTAGGATTTGAACTGAAGTAGTCTGTCTAAAGATAACTTCTCCGTGTGTGTGTATGTATGTGTTTATAGTGCTAACTCTGTGCTAAGCTCAAGAGCCAAGTTCTGTAGGCTGAAGGCAAAGGAATGCATAGCTGTGCACTTGCCATGTATAGTATTTGGCTTTTCCAAAATGCCTGTTACAGTGGGTCTGTGTGTGGGGAAAAAATATTGTGCTTGTTGGTGGACACCTGGCTGGTAAGCTTGTAAGAGTGGGAGGATCACTTTCCCTCAAGTGTCCTGCAAATAGTTAATTCTGGAGTGAATCGAACCATTTGCCTCTGACAGGTTCTTCTGTTCACACATCTGTTACTGAAAATGGGGACTCCACCATTTTCAAACCAGTGTTCCATTGGAAGGACCTTCGTTTCCTCCTTCATTCTGCCATTATCCACCATGGCTGGCTGAGGAAGCCGGCTGTTTTGCACAATCATCACTATCCTTTTGGATTGTGAAGAACACCTTTTATTGTCCCTGAGCTTCTCCCCATTTCTGTCGCCTGAAAGAGAAGGAGCAGGCCGCCATTCCTAGCACCTCAGTCAGTGTCATTGTTGTCCAGACACCATGTTTCTACAACCATCTCTCCTTTTGGGAGACCCATTAAAGGATGGGTCCCCTCTTAATACTACTTTCTTTATCTTTTATACTACTCTCCCTAGCCTCTAGAACTTCATCTCACCTTTTTTTCCCCCATAGTGACAAGAGGTCTTGGCTCACACAGTTTCCTGTGGACGGTTTTCTGTCCCACCCTGTCTTTGATTGGCAAAGGTCATAAGTGACATACCAATTACCAAGCCTATTCCCCTTTTCTCTGCACCACTCTGCCTCAACTCCTTGCAGTAGCCGACTAGGTTGACAGCTCCCTCTTTCCTAAAATTCTTTCCCTAGCTTTGTGACACCCTACTGTTTTGTTTTTCCAACCTGACTGGTCTTTCTCTTTTCACTTGACAAGTACAATGTCATCTGCTTTTTTCTCTCTGCTTTTTCACTGCATTCTTTCCCCTGCTGAGTTCAGCAATCAGTTGAGTCTCTAAGCTGGTAACTGCCATGTTTATAGTTCCAACCATGGCCTCTCTCCTGAGCACTTGTTCCTCATCTCCATCAGAGTTCTAGACATGTCTACTGAATTTTCTACCATGCTATCAGTTTTTACCTTTAACCTGCCTGCCTTCCTAGGCATTCTTGGTTTGGTGCATGAATCCCCCAATTAACTCTGTTTAAGAACTTTGAGTCTTGTTAGATTCATTCATTTCCTGAGTAACATTGTTACTCCTTCCTTTCCAATGTTCTTCCCAAATGATACTTATATTTCACCTCCTCTGTTACTGCCAGCCTTCTTCGGCTCTTGTGAAATTGACTGAGAAAGTCCTGGCCATTTAGCTTATGGTCACTCCTCTCCTTCATTCATGCTAAAGTAGCATGCTTTAAAAAGTAAACACACACACACACACACACACACACACACACACACACACACACGCTTCCCATCACCCACTGCATAAAGGACAATCTCAGTCTGACATTTGAGACTTTCACTGCTGTGATACTAGCCTCTGTTTTTAATTCTTCTATTACCTCCTTCTCTGAACCCTGTCTTCTATTCAAATCATATTCTCCTTTCCCTGTATCAGGCTCTGTGCTTTGTTCATGTAGCTTCCTGTGCCTGGAGTGATAGTTTTATTCCCCTCCTTGAGCTCTTCTTGGCCGGTCACTTACTCTCAAATCCTACCTGTCCTTAAAACTGCAGCTCTATGGCGATTCTCACAAGAATCTTCCTGGTTCATCAGAGCAGGAAGTTTCCTCCCCTTTCTCTACCTGGGCCAATTTATACCTATTTTATGGCCAGCATTGCATACCAACTTGTGTTCTCTCTCTTTATGTACTCTTCTTATCTTCCGTATTGGTCTGAAAGTTCTTAAAGGGCAGGGACTAAGGGTCTTGTTATTTCCTTAATGCCACAGCACAGCAGGCTGATACAGTACAAATGTGCTGAATGAATATATTTTGAAGCACTGAATTATATTCACTGTGTTTTTTAAGAAATTATTTTTAATGTTTGTTTATTTTTGAGAGAGAGAGAGAGACAGTGAGTGGAGGAGGGGCAGAGAGAGAAAGAGAATCCAAAGCAGGCTTCATGCCGTCAGAGCAAAGCCTGACATGGGGCTTGAACCCATTAACTGTGAGATCATGACCTGAGCCGAAGTTGGATGCTCAACTGACTGAGCCACCCAGGTGCCCCGACTAAGGTTTGTTTGTTTGTTTTCTTTTTTTTAGAATTTTAACACATCAATTGGCTCTGAAAATTTAGTGGTCAGTGGGCAGGTATTAATTAGATTTTTGGATATTTGTTCTGTTGTGTACAGGAAAGAATTCATAAAGCAAGGCTGAGACTGCTTATCCCTAGAAAGGCCTGCTTGCAAGGCTGGTTCTTTACTGGTGTCTGGGAACTTGGATTTCAGAAGGATTGGAAGCACTCTAAATTGAGAGCAGCTCATGGTACCTAAATAGTTTGTGCAAATAGCACTGTGTATGCTGAGCACCTGCTTTCCTTCCAGGAGTCTGGAATTTGGTTCCATGCTAGGCAGGGAGTGTCTACCCGACCAGTCTCCAGTAGAAATCCTGGGCATCGAATCTCTAATGAACTTCCCTGGTTGGTAACATTTCACACATGTTGTCAGAACTTGTGTGTCTTGGGTAACTCTTCGGGAGAGGACTCTTTGAAGCTTATGCTTGGTTTTTCCCAGACTTCATTCCACCTACCTTTTTTCTTTGCTGGTTATGCCTTGTATCCTTTCAGAGTAATAAATCATAGCTGTGAGTATGACCACAGCCTTATGAGTCCTCCTAGTAAAATATCAAAACCTAGGGCTGGTCTTGGGGATCCCCCAACTCTATGAAATGCCACAAATGCAGAGCCAGTCCTCTTTTTTTTTAAACCAAGACTTCAGAGACATGAAAGACTCAGAGAGATTATTGGTTTTTACATAAGAGGAGGAGCCCAGTTCTTAAGACTATATGTACAGGGCCTTGTGAATGTATATGGTGCTCTGCAGAATAAAGCTGAAGTCTTCTTGATTGCCCACTATAAAATTTGGGGAGAAAGAGCTATTGGGGAAGATTTGGTTGGATTTTTTTTTTATAGCATCTCATGTACTGTCAAGAGTTCTAAAAATATCGGTTATCAGGGCTAGGCTCTTAGAAAAATTAAGGACAATATTTGCCTGGGATCCATTGTCATTATTCTCCCATATCAAGAGTTGAGTTCCTTGGGCCATTTTTCCTGCCTGAAAATAAAAAGCGGACAGAGCATCTATCATGCTGAGTTTCCATTGTGTCAGACATCAGCTAGGTGTGTGGTATGAATCATTTCCTTTAATCCTCACAAAGACCCTCAAAGGCAGGAATTTTAAGCCATGTAATATAGATAAGGAAATGAAACAGAGAAGTTAATATTTTCCCAGAGTCACAGAGCTGAGAAGTGGTAACCCTGGAGTTCAAGCCCAGGTCTTACTCCCAAAGCAGTGCTTTTTGTTTTGTTTACCTCTGTCCTGCCTGAACACATATCAGCTCTTTCACAAGTGACTAAATCTTATCTGGACCTCCGTAAATGTTAAGTTTTGAGAAGTGTTAGTTAGCTTCCCGACTGGAAGTTTTAGAGAAGATTTCTTTGGTGAGGGTAGCTTTCGTGTGCATGCTCTGTATGTCAGTGCACCTTTCCCAGTCCTGGTGGGTCTCCATGCATGGCAGTTAGTGGCCTTTCTGATTCTTTTCACGTGCCTGCCCCGGGAAGGAGGGGATGGTCTGCTCTGTTGTTTTGCCAATTTCAAAGCAAGTTTGCCTGACGTTTCCCTTCTTAACAGATTTTGGGCCAAAACTTATCTGAGAACAGTTTGCTTTATTAAATCTGAAATAAGTGGAGGGTTGTTTTTCTCCTCCTCCTCCTCCTCCTCCTCCTCCTCCTCCTCCTTCTTCTTCTTCTTCTTCTTCTTCTTCTTCTTCTTCTTCTTCTTCTTCTTCTTCTTCTTTTTATTTAATAAAACTATAGGGAGGAAAATAGAAATGGACAGTTGGGGTACTCTTTTGTATTCTTGTTAATTTCATCCTGGGAAATGCTTTCATATAACATTTCTTTCAGATGACCAGCATACTTCAGTAAGGAAACAAGGACTTGGGTTCCAGAGACTGCCATGGAAAGTGCTGACCATGAGCAAATAAATTCAGCACCTGGTACAATGCTCTGCATACACTAGGTACATGGTTGGTTAACATTTGCTGGATGAAAGCAATTGGACATAAGTATCTTAACTCTTTTGTTGCCCAAAGAACACAGTAACTTGGACCCTAGTTCCCATTAGTGTGTTCTGGATGAGGAAGAGAATATTCAATTACTTTTAGATCAGGTGCTGAACCTGGGGCCAAGCCATCCATCATCTTTCAGAGAATGAAATGCAAATTGTTTCTTCTTGGATGGGTAAAATTTTATTTGGATTATGGAGAATAGATTGAGTGGTGGTGATAGTAATAACAACTAATACATAGGGTTTACTGTGCTAGACTAAGTGCTTTACACATGGAAAATCATCTAATCCTCACATCACATTTTTAAGTAGATGTTTTACCAACAAAGAAGCTGAAATACAGAGAGGCTAAGTCATTTGCCCAAGATCACATAGTAAGTGGTAATTCTGGAACTTAAATGTGGGTAAGAAACAGGCCACTTAACCTGTCCTTAGGGGTAATATAAGGAAATAGGAACCCAGGCATTTCCCGCATTTTTTAAATTTTGGTAAAATACACATAAAATTGATCATTGTAACTTTTCGTAAGTGTACAGTGGCATCACATTCACAGGGTTGTGCCACCATCACCATCATCCATTTCCAGACACCAGCTGTCCCCAGGTCACCAGCTAGACCCCAAGACCTGACCTTTACTGCCCACCTGTTTGTACTCACTAACCTTTGTCTTACATCCTCCCCCACCCCCTTGCCCCCAACCCCAAGCTCTTCTTTCCAGCTTACCTTTATCTCAGGCGAGTGATCCTGGACACCACCCCTCAGGTGATGGCGACTGTCCTGACAAGACCTCTGCCCAGACCACACAGACCTTTTGAGTTTAACCCCTGACTCCTGAGGCGTGACCCCTAGAATGACAGGCAATTACCTGTACCTCATTGTAATACTAAAATCTCTGCCCACAAAGGAGCCTCAGTCTCATTTATATAACATACAATATGTGTATAGGCAGGTTTTCCTTAAGGCTCATGTACCATCATTTGCCTGCCTCTATATACAATGACAAGGCTTCCCTATCTAAATATTCATCCTAACCCATTCTTTCTCTCTCATTCTCTCTCTCTCTCTGAGTCACAGTTAGCCGCAAACCAAGTTTTTTTCTTTGTGTTAATACCTGACCTGGTGTGGTTTCTGTGACTTACCAAGGAGTGAACCCACCTTTGTTCAGTTACATTTTCACTGAAACTCTATATCCAGTAAATAATAATTTCCTATTCTCTCCTATCCCTAGCTCCTGGCAACCACTATTCTGCTTTCTAGCTCTATGATTTGACTAAGTATGTCATGTAAATGGAATCATAAAGTATTTCTCTTCTTGTGACTGACTTCTTTCACTTAGCATAATATCCTCAAGTTCATCTATGTTGTAGCATAGACCAACATTTTCTTCCTTTTTAAGGTTCAACAATATTCAGTTGTATGGATATACCACATTCTGCTTGTTCATTCAACCATTAGTGGACACTTGGGTAGCTTTCATGTGTTAGCTATCATGAATAATGTTATGAATGTGGGTACAAATATATCTTTGACACCCTCCTTTCAGTTCTTTTGGATATATACTTAGAAATGAGACTACTGGATCATGGGGTAATTCAGTTTTTAATTTTCTGAGGAATGGCTGTACTGTGCTTCTCAGCAGCTCTACCTTTTTAGTTTCCCACCAATGGTAAACAAGGATTTCAGTTTCTCTACATCCTTACCAACCAATACTTTGTTATTTCTTGGTGTTTTTTGTTGTTGTTGTTGTTTTTTTTTTGATAGTAGCCAGTTAAATGGATGTGAGGTGGTGTCTTGTAGTTTTAATTTAAACTTTCTCAAGTGATTAGTGATGTTGCGTATCTTTTCATGTGCTTATTGGCCATTTGTATGTCTTGTTTGGAGAAATGTCTTTACAAGTTCTTTGCCCACTTTGACCTGGAGTTTGTTGTTTTTGAATTCTAGGAGTTATCTACATATCCTGGATATTGATTCCTTCTCAGATAAATGATTTTCAATATTTTCTCCCATTCTGTGGGTTGCCTTTTTACTCTGTTGATAGTGTCTTTTGATGTACAAAATTTTTATTTTTATGAAGTCCAATCTGTCTATTTTTTTCTTTTTTCTTTTGTTGCCTGTTCTTTCATGTCATGGCCAAGAGATCATTTCCAAATCCAATGTTATGAAGCTTTTTTCTCTGAATTTTCTTCTAAGAGTTTTTTAGTTTTATATCTTACATTTAGACCTTTGATTCATTTTGAGTTAATTTTTTATATGGTGTTAGGTAAGGGCCCAACTTCATTCTTTTGCATGTGGATATGTTGTTTTCCTAGGGCCAATTTTTGAAAAGACTGTCCTTTCCCCATGGAATGGTCTTGGCACTCTTGTCAAAAATCATTAGAGGGAAACTAGGCCTTTTTAAAGGCATTTTATCTCTTGGTATCTCTTGGTTTTATTTACTGAAAGGAAAGTACAGGTGAAGGGCTCCGTTTTCCATGAGTTCCTGGAGCAGTTTCTGGAAATTCTGCTTTTCTTTTACTTCTATGTAAATCTTAAAAAATTGTTTACATTTTTATCAGAAAGAAATGAGAATTCATGTTTGAGTCTGTACCCCCTGCCATAATATAATGATTTTTTTCTTTCCTCTAATATCAGGCAAATAGTAGAAATCAAGTCCATGTAATCAGAGAAGACTTCTTAAACTCAAGGTCCCTCAATAGGGAACCAGTTCAAGGAGATACATGATGCCTAGTTGGGAATTTGGATTCTTGTGAGTTTTGGGCTATGACAGTCTATTCTGTGACCTTGAGAAAGTAGGAGGTTTTACTGCTTGTTCTATTGCCCTTTAGAGTTTAAATCTATACTTTTGAGTCATTGGACCATGGGGATTGAAGAATTGTGAGCCCTTTTCTCTAATGAATTATATAGCATCGTCAATTAAAGATGGCAGAGCATTAAGTTCTCATTTTGACATGCTTCCAGTTGTGCTGGACTTGGTTTTTAGACGACATAGTTATTTTTAATTAAATATTTTGCAGGGTTTATATTTTCATTGAGGGAGCATACTGACTAAAACAATGTGAAAATACAATTGTTGGCTTCCAGTGACAGATTCTCCAGCCTTTTTTTGGTACTAGGATTTTTCATTTGTGCAGAACTAAGTAATGTGACAGCTGTGAGGCCTTAACCATGGAAATGCCTATTTATTTGCCTGTTGGAACAATTTCCATGACAGAAAGTGTTGAGAACATTCCCTTTTTAAGGACAAGTTTATAAAACACTAGTTAGGGATAAATCAGTTTACATTTCAGGGATGTTACCAAAATTTGAGGTGGCTGAAACTTTTTTCCATGTCTATCTATTGGAGATTTTTAATTCAGTCTCAAAAGAAAATGGCTCATCTCTAAAACATAGACATTGATTAATAACAATTCTCACATTACCTCCTTCCTTATAAGTATTTATATTTTATAATGAAGAGGAGAGGTAATAAAACTCTGAAACTAAGAATCTGAGTGGTGGTGGGGTTGCAGTTTAGCAACAAACAATTTGCTTTTATGATAACTTTTCTTGTGAAATCATTTTGACTCTTTGGTTTATTGTCTCTAAAAAATATTTAAAGAGGAAAAAAAAATTCCTCTGGAGACTTTAAGTTACTTAAAGTGATACATTTCAAAGTAGCCCCATTTAAAGATGGTCTGCACTAAATGGACTAGAAAGTTAAGCAGCAGGTTAAGACAAATGAACAGCCCTGACTTGGAATAGAATACAGAAAGGCAAAGGTCAGCTGGCTGTCAGCTGCCTGCACCGCTCTGTGAGACAGTTGATTCTGAACTATTCCAGAAGAGTGGGTTTGAGGGCTATATTGGTAGTGCCCAGGGTCACCCCTAATTTGAAAACCACTCCCCACTAAAGGCTGGGTTGGTATCATGGTTTCCCTGGTAAGTTATATCTTTTTCAGTGATTCGAAGAGTTTAATCTACAGAACAATAGGCTTTCCCTGAAGCAGACTGTACCCCTCATCTGACCTTGTTCATCTGGCTTCCTTTTTGTCTTACTGGGTATACACCTAAATATATCACATAATAGTAATCTGTCCTATAGACATTTCACCGTTACATACTGTGTGAACAGTCGATCTTAGCTAGACTGGCAGCATGCCAATGTTATTAATCCCCTTCTTTTGCAGCTTTTGTATTCCTATAACAGGTGGTAGAACTCCCAGGGAATGAGGTTGAGAGTTATGGGTCTTTTTCAGTTGCAAGAAGTTGAGAAAGCAAACAGCTATTAGCTGCATGTATTCTCTTCCTTATGAGCTTTAAGTTCTGGCACATGACCCAACATGAGTTAGGTTCAGTATCTTACTAGCCCCACTTCATTCAGAACTTTGATTTAGGCCAGAGGAGAGGAAGTGAAGTGGGCACTCATGAGAGTATTCAAGTGTGTATTTGAAGACCTATTGTAGGTGTGGTAGAAAACAGCTGTTTTCTGTGTCCACAGTGGACAGTGCAAAAGGAACAGATGGCAGATTAGATGGTAAAAACATAGATAAAGGGCTGGTCAACCTTTAGACTAGGAAAGATGTGTCAAGGTCATTTATCCTAGTCTTTATTCTACAGATGAGGAAACTGAGGCAGAGGAGCACAGCCAGGTATTGAATCAGTCCTCAGGCTTGCAGTGGGTGTTTCCTGTAACCCTTCACTCCCAATCCTCAGTCATTGCAAAGGTTGGGACTAGGTGCTTATTAAGTGCCCTATGCAGCAAAGCTGGATAGCCCTACCAACAGAACTCCCTCAAACCCACTCTTCTGGAATAGTTCAGAATCACCTAGCTCACAGAGCCGTGGAGGCAGTTGACAGCCTTTCTGGAGTTTTTTGTTTGTTTGTTTGTTTTTGTCTTAATCAAAAGTGTATGTTTCTGACTTCTTGAAGAGGGGCGAGTGAAGTCCAGAAAGGAGTAGAATATTTTTCTGGAAATCACTGTGAGCCAGAATATTTACTGAGAGTTCTTTGCCTTGGAAGATACACATTTGTTCCCATGTCCCATTTCTTCTTCCACACTATACCTCATCTCTTTATCCTAATGATTTTTGGGTCCCTTGGTTTTCTCTTCCATGGTGGAATTGTGTTGGGGCAGGAGCTACCAACACCATAGGGCACACCTCAGTTCTCCTAAATAGACTAGCGAGGATCTTCAAGCTGTTCTTTCTCTCTAACATGTGGGACCCAGGGATCAGAGGAAGTTGCTGGGAGGCTGTCCTGGCAATGCAAGTGAATTTAGAAAGAAAGAGAAAGCACACTATTAGACAGATAATAGTCACTTAATGAAGAATTGTCGGACAAATGAATTACTGTGCTTCTCCCCCTTCTTCCCTTGTAATTATAGAGCTGAAAGAAACTAAAGACACATTCAGTTCAACCTCTTCATTTTATGTGGTCAAGCAAGTGAAGACTACAAATGTTAAATGATTTGTCCAAAGTCCTGTTAGGGGCTGTGCTGGGGATAGGCATATGTCATTCTGTGTCTTCATATTACATTGGGTTGAACCGAGTGAAATTGCTGTTTCCATGGTTCAAAACATTTGCTTATGGATAGTTTGTGAGGTGCAACCTAAATATGTTTGAAGGAACAATCCTGTATACTTTTTAGTTCAATAATAGCAATAATAACCTTGGCCTTCTCTCTAAAACAAGCAAGCATATAATAGGTATCTTATTGTGGTGATCAAGAATAGTGGTTCTGAATCAGAGGATTCTGGTTTGATATCCTTGGTCTTTGTAAGCTCAAGTTTCCTCATCTACCAAATAGGAAAAATGTCAGGTATATCATTTTTTATTCTAAAGGTTAAATGAGATGATTCTTTGAAGGGCTTAGTATCGTGTCTGGTACATAATAATTATGTAGGAAGGGTATTATTCATTGTATACATACATAAAATAATAAAACTTATAAAGCTTTAAAACCTTATAATCCCTCTGAATGGCACAGTCATCTTTTCTGAAATCTGTGGGATATGCCATACTTCATTGTTTAAGATGGACATACTTTTATATACATATTTGTATATTCTTTGTATATTATGTTTCTGTTAGTTACAGAGAATATGCTTGGAATGATGTTCTATTTTTAAGATTTTTGTGTTGATAAAATGTGCTATTGTCTCACACAAATCATTATGGTATAAGTAAAGCAAACATGGGTGAGTATGCAGAATTAGATATGAGTTCCATAAAGGAAAATCACCTTTTCTGTCACAATCATGCATGATTCTACTCAGCTTCTACCAGAGACCAGGTGTGTATAGTCAAGACTCAAAATGCTGTTGACTGACAAACTGAGTTAGTAAATTCTTTTAAAACCTGGACCCTGGAACCATATCCAGTGTTTGTCCATCTCTGCCTCATGTATCAGCAAATATCTCTACTGCCTGGTCATGGAGACACCCATGTGTGAAGTATTTCTCAGAGAACTCCTCATGACCCAGTGACACATCCATAGCAAATATGTTTTCAGACAGCTGCATACTTAGGGGAAAAGTTATCACCCTCAGTGTAAGAATGGACTAAGGCACTCCCAGCCCTGAGAAGGAAGCATTAGACTTACCCTAAAAACAAATACTTCTGTAGCAGAGAAGATAAACATAGGTCCTCCCATAGGGTCCTGCTTCCCTTCAGGATGACCAGCCTACCATTCTTGGGGTCAGTAGAAATTGTGGGTGTCTTTCCCTAGTGCCTATGCTTTCTTTGGGCAGGACCACTGCAAGGAACTATGGGGGAGGGGAGCCAGCCCAAAACAAGCCTTCTGTCGTGATTTACCAGAAAAGGTACTTGGAATACACTATCCTAACAGCTACCCATATATACCCTGACCATCTTCCGCTCAAACTGGCCTCTTCCCATTTACTCCATCCTCTATCTCCATTTACTTTGTCCATATTACTTTTGCCATTGTAAATGGAAGCAAAGTCTGATCTTTAGAGGAAAGGTGCTACATGAAGGAAACACTGCTTATTTGTTTAAAAAGGCATAAATTTACTAAGAATTGGCCACCATTTTGAACTATGAAATTAACACCAGTGTCTGGAAGTATCTGTGGAAGGATATAAACATTTCTTGAGCTTCTACATAGGTGGCATTGAGCTAAGGTATTTATGTACACCATGTCTCATTTACAAAGCCGCATGCAAAAATATGTATTATTCTTCATTTTGCTAATGGGAAAACTGAGGTTCAGAGAAATTAACTACCACAAGATCATACAGCAAATGATCAGTGCAGCTGTCTGACTGAATCTCTGTATGTGCTTGCTGCTACTGTAGGCTCAGTTGCAGATGACCTTTAATTTTGCAGTAGGCCTGTAAGGCAGTGGGCACAGCTGTTGCTGACCTCTGAAGTTCAGAAAATTGGAGCAAAAGCATTGTGAATTTCTGGTTTATCCAGCCCTACTGTGGGCGGTAGAAAATGCATACATTCTTTTATTCACTTATTTATTTACTTTTAAATTTTTTCTTAATGTTTATTTATTTTTGAGAGACTGAGAGAGACAGAGCATGAGGAGGGGAGGGAGACACAGAATCCGAAGCAGGGTCCAGGCTCCCAGCCGTCAGCACAGAGCACGACGCAGGGCTTGAACTAACAAACTGCAAGATCAGGCCCGAGCTGAAGTTGGACACCAACCGACTGAGCCACCCAGGTGCCCTGATTCACTTATTTGTTTATTAAGACCACTTTTATTCAGGGGTGCCTAGGCAGCTGAGTAGGTTAAGCATCCAACTTTTGATCTCAGCTCAGGTCTTGATCTCAGGATTGTGAGTTCAAGCTCTGTGTTGGGGTCCATGCTGAGCATGGAGCCTACTTTAAAATAAATAAGTAAATTAATTAATTAATTGAAAACACTTTATTCAGTCTCTACTCTAGGCTCAGTATCATGCTAGGCACTGAGAGAGTATTAAAAGAGTTTAAGAAATGGGCTCTATCTCAGGTGCTTTTACCCTAGTTGAAGAGAGAAGAGTCCTAAAATAGTTGTCCTTAATGTAAGAACAGGAATTTGATTGTATGATTAAATCAATTGGTGCATTGTGAGTTCATTTTCTTTTTTAAGTTTATTTATTTTGAGAGAGAGGGAGGGAGGGAGGGAGCACGAGTTGGGGAGGGGCAAAGAGAGAGGGACAGAGAGAATCCTAAGCAGGCTCCATACTGTTAGTGCAGAGACCGATGTAAGTCTTGAACTCAAACTGTGAGATCATTACCTGAGCTGAAATCAAGACTTGATGTTTAACTGACTGAGCCACCCAGGTGCCCTGGTACATTGTGAGTTTAGAAGTGGGAGAGATCTATGTAGGTGGTTAGGAAAGATTTAATGTGTTAACTACACACACACACACACACACACACACACACACACACACACACACAGTCTCAAATTAGTGGTGCTGATGGTGGCAGAGGAGAGATTGATTCAAGGTAATTTTTTAAAATTAAACTTTTTAGGGGTGCCTGGGTGGCTTGGTCGGTTAAGCGTCTGACTTCGGCTCAGGTCATGATCTCATGGTCCGTGAATTTGAGCCCTGCATTGGGCTCTGTGCTGACCGCTCAGAACCTGCAGCCTGTTTCAGATTCTGTGTCTCCCTCTCTTTCTGCCCCTCCCCTGTTCATGCTCTGTCTCTCTCTGTCTCAAAAATAAATAAACGTTAAAAAAGAAAAAATAATAAAAAAAAATTAAACTTTTTAGTTTGAGATAATCATAGAATCTCATGCTATTATAAGAGATAATATAGAGAGGTCTGTGTACCCTTAACCCAGTTGCCCTCAATGGTAGCAACATCATGCATAACTATAGTACAGTAATCACCAGCACGATATTGACGTCAATATCATGTGTGTTCGTGTGCCCGTATGTAATTAAATTCTATGCAATTTTATCACAGGTAGCCAACACTATCACCAAGAGACTTCTCAGTTCCATCCCCATAGGGATTGCTCCCATTTTTCTTTTATAACCATATAACCTCCCCTATCCTCATCCCTAACCCCTGGCCACCACTGATCTGTTCGCCATTTCTAATATTTTTAACAATATTTTTTATGTTTTTTAATTTATTTTGAGAGAGAGAGCATGCAAGAAGGGCAGAGAGAGGAAAAGAGAGACAGAATCCCAAGCAGGCTTCACAGTGCCAATGTGGAGTCCAATGCGGGGCTTGAACTCGCAAATCGTGAGATGGTGACCTAAGCTGAAAACAAGAGTTGGGTGCTTAACCAACTGAGCTGTCCAGGTGCTCCTGTTCTCCATTTCTATAATTTTGCCATTTCAAGAATAGATGGAACAATACAGTGTATAATCTTTGGGGATTGGCTTAGTTTCCTTGAGATTCACCCAAGTTGTTGTATGTAGCTGTAATTTGTTCCTTTTAACCACTTAGTGGTATCCCATAATATGGATATACCACAGTTTAACTATTTACCTGTTTAAGGGCATCAGGGTTATTTCTGATTTTTGGCTATTACAAACCAAGCTGATATGAACAGGATTTTTTTCTTGCTATTTATGTAGTATAGTTGGGTCCAATGGTAGGCCTTACTTGGGCCTGTTTTATTTCTTCATTTAGCACTTATTCAACAGCTATTTTTTGAGCTAGGCATTGTACTACTTATATTCTACTAAGAAATAGATAAATGAAAATTACCTTTGGCTTTTGGACTTCAGTGGCCTACAGCTCTTAGTATATAATCTCTTTGGAGAAAAACTAGAAGTCTGGACCTCATTTAAGCCTCTGATAGACCTCACAAATTAAAATTTAAACATCATACTCTCTTTAATTCTCCTCAACCAATTCAGACTTTTTGTAACTTTTCATAATGATTAAAAATCTCATTTAAAATCTTAAAAATCATTCTTTTGTATTGTTTTGGAAACAGAAGAATAAAAGAAGTTTTTGCAAAAATAGTTTAAAGATCTGCTTTTCCTTTTATAAAAAGACAAGGGAGTCACCTGGGTGGTTCAGTCAGTTAAGCGTCGAACACTATTTTAAACCATTTTTTAAAAGTTTATTTATTTATTGTGTGTGTGTGTGTGTGAGAGAGAGAGAGAGAGAGAGCGCGCGCGCGCGAGCGCACAGGGGAGGAGCAGAAAGAGAGAATCCCAAGCAGGCTCCATGCTGACAGTGCAGAGCCCTACTCTGGGCTTGAACTCACAAATTGTGAGATCATGATCTGAACCAAAATCAAGAGTCAGATGCTAAACAGACACCCCCAGCCAAGCACCCCCAGCTTCCAACTCTTGATTTGGGCTCAGGTCATGCCCAGGGTCATGGGATCAAGTCCTGTGTCACACTCTGTGCTGAGCATGGAGCCTGCTGGAGATTCTCTCTCTCCCTCTGTCCCTCTCCCCTGCTCACACACATTTTTACTCCTAGGAAGATATTCAACATTTGCCAGATAATGCCTAGGGAAGAAATGAAATCCCACTTTTCCTTATGTTTTCCATCCTCAAAGAGGGTTTTTATTTCTAGTTGCTCTCAAATAGGCTGTGTTGTTTGAGCTCATACTGAAACTCTATTCTGTCGACTCTTACATTTAGTAAATGTATTTTGTTTTCTTTCATTTTGTTTAGAATTACAAAAACCTCTATCCTCAGGTGAAACTGAGTCCCACAGAGTAGACCTGTTTTATGTTTTGTCTTCCAGCTTTCAGGGGCACTTGTGCTTTCCACTGTGTCAGGGGACTAGACAGTGACTTCAGTGTGGCATGGGTGTGGGATTTCTCTTGGCCTAAATGGCCCTTTTCTCACCTCCTGCTTCTTCCCAACGTACCTTGACTTCTGACTGATTGGTTCAAATAAGTAGTAACAAGCAAATAAGAAGGTACTACGTTAAATACATGCAAATGTTGCATGTTGCAGCTGGCAGGAGGCTGTGGTGGGAATAACTTGTCATTCCCAGGGCTGATGGAAACTAGTTTATAAATCTAGGGATGGAAACATTGTTTTCCTTACCAGCTCTGTGGGATTGTAAAAAGAAATTAAAACTAAGAGTTAAGATGATGGGTTGTTTTTTTTTTTTTGGTATAATTCTTTTCTTTTTAAATGAATGTTGAAGTCTGATAATTTTGTAGGCTTCTGATATGCATAAATTTAATAAAATTAACATGTAATAGAGTTAAGTCCCATGATGATATCATTTGTTTCACTTGTAGATAACAATGGCATTTGAACACCATTATTTGGAAGAATAATGTAATTATGGGCCCAGAATTAGAAGTGAAAATCATCGCAGGCTGATTTGTTTTTCTTCCACTTTTTTCCCTCTTCTCTTGTATGTAAGATGAAAAAAGAATTAGCAAGGCAGAGAATATCATATTTTTAGAGAAGATTCTTTCTTCACATTTCTTCATAAGTTGATTTACTTATTCCTTTTTTCAATACTTTCGTGAGGTTCACCACACTCTTTTTCCTCTTAGTGGCTTTGGCCTTCCTAATGGAAGAATAAGGCATAAGGAATCTCAAGTTCAGTGGTTAAGCAGCTCATAAAAGCCCAAGCTCTATTTTCAGACCATTGTGTTGCACCATCTATGCCATTAAACTTTTACAAAAGCTTAAACTCAATTTATCTGAGTCCACCAAATGCTTTTCTTGGGGAAATGTTTCTTTTCTCCTCTGGCTGGGTCAGAGTTCTTCCTGGGCTTAAGAAAGATGAATTTCAGTTACTCTGTGAGGGTTGGTTGTAGGACATTGTCTCAGGCCATACTAAGAAGTTTGCCCAGGGACACATGTCTCTTTTGGCTGAATAGCACCCATCAGGAGGCTGGAAGCTCCTGGGGCCTCATCAACTTGGGCTGTTTGTTCTGAAGAAATCTGTGGGCTGAATCTGCCAGATATTAGAAAATGGGCCAAGCCAGAGAGTCCGGGAGGGTCAGAGAAAAAGAAGTAGGAAGAGCCAGAGACTTAAAAAGCTAACATTGAGGCCATCTGGAGAATGACTCTGTGCTTTGTGACACCATTGTCCAAGAGAGGCAAGGTGGTGTGGAGGTCCAGAGTGTGGATCCTCAAGTTGAATGTCTTTGTAGAGTTCTGCACTGCCACTTATTAATTACTTAATTTCTCCTAAGCCTATTTCCTTAGCTATAAAATGCTTGTCATGTTGTTTTGAGAAATCACTGAGTTAATGATATAAAGCGCTTAGAACAGTGCTTAGCATATATAATAAGTGCTATGTAAACCTTTGATATTGCTGTGATTAATAATAAATAATTACTCCAAGTTTGCTGTTTACTGTCAGGAATGAGGGATACTTAATTTGGTTGTAAAATATCACACGATTTAGAGGAGCGTGAGCACTACTGAAGGAGGGGCTTTGTTAACTTGGTCCAGCAAGGTTGGGATGGAATTATCCAGGCTTTGAGGTGAAATGAAAGTAGCACTCATGAATTACAGGGCCATTCCCTGTAGCCAAATGGACATGGTCCACTGTAACCAAATTTTGCTGTGGCCTGAATTTTTCTCTTTCACCAATATGAATATAAGTGTTTTATTGCTGGCAGGGGTCCTTAAGGAGAACAAAGCTCTTGAAGGTCAAGTGATTTGCCCAAAATCACATAGCTAGGGAGAAACTGAACTGGGAGTAAAATTGACCTTGCCTGAGTCCCTGGATGTTTTTGTTTTTTTTTTTCCCAACACAGGTTTTCCATGATCACAGCCCCTCTCTGCAGTGTGATGCGCCGCCTGGTGAATCTCTCTCACATGGCATGTTTTAGGGGGTTTTTACTGGTCAACCTTTGTTGATTAAAAATTCATGAGTGTTTATCTTCTTCTGAAATCAAAGTTATGGATAAAGTGTTTTACCTAAATATTTTCAGTTTTCTATTATAGCTTGACTATTTAAGATTTACCTCTGCTAGGACAAAAAAAAAAAAAAAAAAAAAAAAAAAGGAAAGAATAATGAGATTGCACAAATATTACCTGACCCATCTGTTTTTAATTTTTGAAATGAAAACTTCAAATTCTGTTATCTCAGTTTGTAATTGATATCTTTAGTATACACATAAACACAAATATGACATAGTATTTAAGAAGACAGACAGGGTAAAGTTACTCCACTTCTCTGAGCCCAGTTCATCTTCTGTACAGTAGGAGTGATAATGGCACCTTCCTTACAGTGTGGGACTGAGGGTTTGGTGTGATGGTTCTGTAAGCCTTCCAGCATGATGAATCTGAATAGAAACAACAGCAATAGCAGTGACTTTGCATCTAATCCTGCTACCTCCTTCCAATAAACAGCTATATCTGAACCCAAACCAGCCTTATTAGGACATCTTTGAGGGGGGAGGGTGCCTGATTTTGCCCATTACTTGGGCACCAGAATTCTGGTTTTGTAGTCAGTTAGCAACCACCCTGCTTAGCTTTCTCTATGTAACAGTAGAGTGAAAAGTTCTCAGGATTTCATAAATTGGTTGCAAATGACTGAGAACTAAGAATTTACATATATTACATATATCCCTGCATGTATATGTGTATACATCTATCTTCTGTACTTTAGACAGATAGAGTGCATGAGTGTCTATCTTGTTCCGCTTCACTTAGTCATTGTTAGGCACTTCCTTAAGGACAAGTCTTCAAATCTCCATCAGTGGATGTCTGTGGAAGGCTTTGTTGCCTTCTGATGAGCCCCTCAAGATGCCAGAAAAGCTGGAAAGATGCTGGAAAAGGTTCTGCTCTCTAACTTGGTAGCTCACTTTGGCCATTGTATTTATTCTGCAAATAGTACTGGGTTCTGATGTGATGGGTGAGAAGATTTAAATTCCCTGTGGTGGAAAAAGTCACCTCCAGCTTTGAGTCTAGCTTCCAAAACCACTTCCTGGGTACTGTCATCAGATAGTCCCTGCTTTCACCTCATCCCTAATGCTTGTCAGTTACTTGGGGCTGGGGATGAGACAAGATTGATAAATCTCATTATACCCTGTACCCTGTGAATTTCATCTCAGAACCCTTGATGAAATTGGTATTGTTTGAAATGTAACCTGATTAAGAAAAAAAAAAAAATGGAACCAGAATTCTGGAGGCTGACTGAAGTCTCACTAGCAAGACCTGGAATTCTGCTAGAAGTAAACCTTAGGACTCCTGTCACCTGAATTCCCCACCTGCAGGTCTGTAGTTTAACTTGAATCTCACCCTTCATTGTGCCAAAGGCCTCCTCCTCTCTCTCAAGCACCTTCAGCCTGATTCCAAAGTCTCCCCAGTTCTGCTTTTTTGGCTTACGTCTCCTTCTGCATGATGTACAGAGCCTGGGCCTGCTTTATTAAGCGCTTCTGTAATTTTGAGACTCTATCATCACCTTGAAATCTTTCCCAGACATTTTCTTTCTTCCCTTCCCACATAGGAACGGGTCCAGGTTGCTCATTAATTGCATTCTTGAGCCTTGGGAGCAATGAATGCAGGGAAGGCAGGCTTGCTGTACAACCATGTGATTAGTCACACCCACAGAGAAGAATACTTGACTGAGAAGGCCAGTTAGCTCAGGTAGCTACAGTAAGGATCAAGAGTGCCAAGGTCAGGAATTTTCACCCTAGCTCAGTGGGTACAGATCACATATCCCTAACACCATGTGACCCTCTCCCTGATACCCACTGTGAGTGCCAAAGGAAAAGGCTCAGAGCCACACATTTCTGCTGCTAGGGAAAATACTCAGAGCACACACATGCTGATTACTGATGACAGCTGAAGAATGACCACTTCTTAAATGAAAGACAGTGTGCTTCTGTGTGTGTTTAAGTATAGACATCCTTAGGTTTTTCTGCACTCCACCCTCTAAAGTAGTACTGTGCTGTCTTCTGCATTGAATTCAGTGTGTATAGGGTGTGAATTGTCTAAATCTTACTTCATGTTCAAAGGTCATCTCAAGTCTCACTTCTTCCCAGTCCTTGTTCTGATCTCTTCACCTCCCCACCTCTCACATAATTGAGGCTGAAGTATGCCCCCTTTGGCTGTAGTCATTTTCACCTTTTGCAAATGTATTCTCTTCCAAGCTCTGTCACTTAGCAGCTATGTGACATTGGACAAACCACTTGACCTTGCTGAACCTCAGTTTTCACATCAATGAAAGGAGGATTATGATGATGCTTACTCCCACCTGCCCTCCCTCACTGCCAAGGTTGTTGTGAAGAGTGTGTATGCCAGAGTATAGTGTAAACTCCCAATATGGTCCAAATGGGAGCTGTTGTTATTGCTGTGAGCCAAAATCTTCTTGACAGCACGAACCAGGCCTTAACTACCTAACAGTTGTGTTGGTGGTACCTAGCCTAGTCCCAAGCAGGGGACACTTTCAGTGATAAAGGAAGGAAAGAGGGAGGGACAGGAAGAAGGGATGGAGGACTTCTGTCAGTTTTTGTATCTTATTTTCCTAATTAACATCCCCTCTGTCAGTATAGCTCTATCTTATTTTTAAATGTTTAGTTTCTTTAAAAAAATTTTTTGTTAATGTTTGTTTATTTTTGAGAGAGATAGAGCATGAGCAGGGGAGGAGCAGAGAGAGAGGGAGACACAGAATCAGAAGCAGGCTGCAGGTTCCAAGCTCTCAGCACAGAGCCTGATGCGGGGCTTGAACTCATGAACTGCAAGATCATGACCTGAGCCAAAGTCAGACCCTTAACCAGCTGAGCCACCCAGGTGGCCCAAAAATGTTTAGTTTTTAAAAGGCATTTGCACTGGGCAGCAGAATCACTTTTTTTTCCTCCAGTCAGTTTCCTCTGCATCTCCTTCTCCTTCAGCTAGCTTGGTAGTGGTTTTGAAATTCCTTCTGGCTGTTTGCTTTTATGCCCATGAGGAAAAAAATTATACAATTGGAAGAAACCTGAGTGATCAGAGAGCACATGCCTCATTTTAGAGGTGAGGGCCCTCAGAGAGGTGAGAGACACCAAAGGGTTTCAGTCATTTGTGGCAGAACAGGGACCAGAACCCTTGTCTTTGGCTGCTCCTCCAGGCAGGGCACAGGCTGACCTCAGCTAACAAAGTGTATCATCTTTTGTCTTTGGCTAATACTGTAAAGCTCTTTCCCTGATCAGTGCAAGAATTTGCATTGTTCATGAGGCTTTAGGAAAATAGATTTGCTGGTGCTGCCACATCACACTCCCTGCCTGCTCTCTATATGTGCTGCTAAATTGGGATCACATAAAGAATAAAAAGTCCCTTTGTAACTGGTTGCTTTACACAACAAGGTTAACAGCATTGTGTACTGCAAAGCTCAGTGCTTTGTGTGTACCGGGGTTTGAGGGAAACCTCAGCTCTTCTTTGCATCCTTGGGCTCCTTCTCAGGGCCCTTGCCCTTCCTTTCTTCACCTTTGCCAGAGCTCTTCCTGTGTGTTGGACATAACTCAAACTTGGCAGACCTGGGTTCAAATCCCTGTGTGGCTTACAGGCAATATGGGTACAGGCAGATCCCTTAACCTCCATGAAATTCACTTTCCTTGTCTGGAAAACACAGATAAAGTCGCCTACTTTTCTGGTTTCCTTATGCTGTACATATCATGTGTATAAAGATGGAAGGAGGTATTGAAGGAAGATAAAATGTCTATTTCTTCTACTCTTCCATCAAGCCCAACTCCTACCTTTTAATGGTATTAACTTAGTTTTTAAATCTTCTGTAATACAGGCACATATGCATGCCTTTTAATGTTATTAGTGGTTAATAAGACATTTTACTTTTATATACAAGATCACATTCTTTCTTGCTGCTTTTCATCTGATTTTCCAGGGTTTGGCTGAGAATTTTCAGAAAGATTAGTATATAATATATCCCTTTTGGAAATTTTTCTTCCTCTTGGTAAAAAAAAAAAAAAAAAAAAAAACAACAAAAAACACCACCAAAACCAAAACCCACCAAGTTGCACATCATTTCTAAATTTGAATCTCCTTTAAAAAAATGTGGTTCAGCTGGTTAAAAGAGAGGTTTCTCAGGGAAAATGTAATGTATATTTTTAAGCTCTGCAAAGATTATGTTACAATTCCAAACAGCTGTATGTATTTTTTCCTAATAAGGCAAAGGTTTGGTAATAGTTTATTTTCTTGCTTTTTGAATAGAGAAAACAATACTTTAAAAAACCCAGTTTCTGAAAATAAGATACAGAGAGGAGGATACAAACCATAAAAGACTCTTAAATATAGAGAACAAACTTAAGGTTTGGAGGGGTGTTGGGTGGGGGGATGGGCTAAATGGGCGATGGGCATTAAGGAGGGCATTTGTTGGGATGAGCACTGGGTGTTCTATGTAAGTGATGAAATACTAAATTCTACTCCTGAAATCATTATTAAATTATATGTTAACTATCTTGGATTTAAATAAAGTAAAAATAGAATGTGATACAGTAAAAAGAAAAAAAACACAGTTTCTGGTCTTTTGGAATAACACTGTAAAACCATGTGGTACTTTGGTTGAATTTGGTACAGAATCCACAAACATCGAATGGCTGGCACAGGGTTGGATAGTGGGAATATGGAGGAGATGGACGTAGAATGTCTATTTTCCAGAAGCACTTAGTCTTGTAAGGGAGCTAGATAAGTAAACAGACAATTGCTATATCATGCAGAGTTCAGCAAGACCACAGAGGCCAAGACTCTAACCCAGCTTCTGAGGAAGGAGCTAGACTCACTTTCCCCGAGGAGCTGACACTGGACTCTGACTTGAAAGATGAGTAGGAGTTTATGAAGCTGGGAAAGAGCATTATTGTCTGAAGACATGGAAGCATCAGAGGTAAATTTAAGGAACATCAAGGCATGGGGTAGGGGAAAATGGAGAGGAAGTAGGGGGCAGATCTGTAGGGGCCCATGTAACACTGAAGGGGCCCAGGTCTTATGCCAGGAGAAGACCTTAGAGGTCAGTCTACCATTTGATTTCACAAAATAGGAAACTGGTGCCAAGGAAGGGGGAGTGTCTTACTCATGGCCACAGAGGTAGTTAGTGGCTGATAGTGTTCATCTTTAAACAGACTCAGTGGTGCCTGGGGAGTAGGTCAGAGGGAGCCTTCGCAATGAAATTTCAACGTTGACCTTGTGAAGCAGATTCTCATAGGAACGTTTGGCCAAGGATTTATCATGGGGACTGCATGGTTTGGGCTAATGACCCCAGCATGCCTTTTTGCATATTATGTCCTTTAAAGGAAAGGCCATCACTAGCTAGAAATGCTCTTTGGCTATTTTTAGGCTGTGTGGTAGGGGGAATTAGTGGAATTCCTAAGGTCAGCTCCAGCTGTTTTTCTCCAAAAGACCAGCTGAATTTTTCATGAGATTTGCTCATTAGAGCTTTTACCCTTTTGTGAGGCATTGTACTGGGTCTGAGTCAGGCTGTTCTGGAAAATAAATAAAGGGACTAGAGTTGGGGAAAACTAAACTGGGATTAAGATAGTTGCTGTCGTTTTTAATGTTAAGTGCTGTCTTAGATGAGGTTGGTCATCTCACACGCATTGTCAATCACAGCTAAGGTCCTTTGGGATTACAGCAAGTACCTTGAAGGATTTTTGGATTTTGAAGATTTAGGGATGTCATATACGTAAAGAGTCTGGCATGATGTCTGGGCAGAGGTGGTGCTAATTACATGATAGTTACACTAAATAGCACCTTTCATTCAGTAATATCACCTCCAAACACTTCATAGATGTCAAGACAGATGTTCCTTAAGATTCCCGTGAGGGGAGCTTGCCTGTGGTTATTTGACATCTACAGTTACAATGCTACTGTCTGGGCAGGTGAAGTGTCTATGTGAAAGCATTCTTCATTTCTTCTAGAATGTACTATGCATCTTTCCTCTTATCTAGTCTCCTGGGTATCTGGTAGAGTTCATGCTGTGTTAGACACTGAATGGATAAATATGATCATATAGCATTTTGCAGTTGATAAAATGTCTTTCCATATATGGTATCATTGGCCCCCTGTAGTGATTCAGTGAGGGAGATGGGCAGTGGTTGTTCTCAGTTTTAGAGACAGGAAACTCAGACTCAGGTAAGTGCTATGTTCATGGTCACTGAGCTATTAAGCAGGTAACTAGATTTCAAATCAGATATTAAATGACTTTAAATCTCATGTTCTTTCCCCTTCATGATGCTGCCAACTAGGCTGAGAAATAAAGGGCCAAGTTTCCCCTCCACAAAAGTGGTTTAAGGAATACCTTTAAAGGAACGTGATTCTGTTACATACCTAACTGAGGAATGAAGGAGAATCTCCAGCTTGAGATACCTAAACGTGATGGAGTAAAAGTGGACACTGTCCCACTAGCTCTGGAACAACAGTTGTTTTCTGAGCTAGAATTCAAGGACATTAGAATAACAATATATAACTTATGCTAGTGAAAACAATGCTCATTGAGTATTGTTAGTTGGGGGGGTGAATAGTGGTTTAGAGGCATTAACTAAAGAGAGTGGGTCTTGCAAAGTTGCCAAAGTTGCCGTCTTAAAAGGCTAACACTGATGACCAGAAAGAGAACCAGTGTACTGGTTTCCTTTAAAATGGAGAAAAAATGAGGCCATCCTTAGTATCTATGGAACAGGAAGACTGCAGAGATGCTCCTAACACTTTGTTGACTTACTCAGTATTTAAGTTTTTTCACTGCTACATGCAAGATACTATGTGGCTACGAAAATGAAGTGGACATACATCCTTCCATTAAAGAGTCTAGAAGTAGGGGGACACCTGGGTGGCTCAGTCGGTTGAATGTCCAACTTCAGCTCAGGTCATGATCTCGCAGTTTGTGAGTTTGAGCCCGACGTTGGGCTCTGTGCTGACAGCTTGGAGCCTGGAGACTGCTTCAGATTCTGTGTCTCCCTCTATCTCTGCTCCTCCCCTGTTCATGCTCTGTCTGTCTCTCTCTCTCAAAAATAAAAACATTAAAAAATTTTAAAAAGAATCTAGAAGTAGGAATTTGACATGTGTATAAATTACTATAATGTTGATGTAATTATTGCATACTTATTGTTCTGGGCACCTAAATATGAATTTTAATCTTCCCAATGACCCAGTGAGATAGATATGATGTCCATTTTACAGATGAGAAACCTGAGGTTCAGAGAAATTAAGTACCTTGCACAAGAGGGTCACATTGTACCTAGGTCTATCTGACTCTAGAGCCTATGCTCTTTCCAACTTCAGAGAGAGATGTACACGTAAGTGCCATGAGGGCTCAGTGAAAGAAGTACCTTATCACCAGCTTGTGGAAGGGGTATTTGTGAGGTGGAAGGGAGCTGCAGGAGCAGCTTCATGGAGGAGGTGTCTGTCATTGAGGGTGGGACTTGGATGAGGGGTAAGGTTTGCATGTGTGCAGATAGGAGGGAATGACATTCTGGGTGGAGAGAACAGCAGAAACAGAGGTCTGATGATGATGGTGTCATGGTGCTATTGAGAAGTGCTTTGGCTGGAATTCATGAGGTAGGAAAAGCTCCGTGTGAAATTAGGTTGATAGGGAGCTGGGAATGAGAAGGAATGTTGACTTACTCTGCCATCAGGGAAGAGCTGAGGAAAGTTTTTAAATCGAGGTATGGCATGCTTAGAGTGGGGCTCTGGACTATGAATCTAGCTAGATTGTGTACGATAGACGGAAGTGAGGGAGAACCAGGAAGGAGAGGAGCCATGTTCAAGAGACCATTACAGCCTTCTCAGTGAGTGGTAGAGAAGGAGAGAAAGGGTTGATCCAGAGGGAGATTGCGTAGGTTCAGTCACCTGTACCTGGCAGTTGGTTGGCTGGAGGGCCTGGGGAGGAAAGTGTCACCAGAGTATTGTTTATGATGATGAACACAGTCAACAGAGTCTCAGGCAACAAACTGGGGATTCAGAGATGAATAAGGACACCATCTGTCCTCACACCATGTGTCAGTTCTCTGTTACTGCTGTAACAAATCACCACAAATTTAGTGGATTGAAACAACACAAATTTATTGTCTTATAGTCAATAAGACAGACTGGAGGTCAGAAGTCTGAAATGGGTCTTCCAGGGCAAAAATCAAGGAGTTGGCAGAGTGGAGTTCCTGCTGGAGGCTCTAGAGGAGACTCTGTTTCCTTGCCTTTTCTGGCTCTCAGAGGCTGCTTTTTTGTTTCTTGGCTCATGGCCCCTTCCTCCACTCTCAAAGTATATCACTCCAACCTATCTTCATTCTCCCAGCTGCTCTCTTTCCTTCTGACCATCCTGCTTCCTCCTCACAAGGACCTTGTAATTTCTCTGGGCCTACTTAGATAATTCAGGATAATCTCCCTACCATAAGATCCTTCACTTAAACACATCCATGAAGTCTCTTTTCCATGTACTGTATTCATAAGTTCCAGGAAGTAGGATGTGAACATCTTTGGAGGACCATGATTTTGCCAACCACAGAGAGTTAATAAATACATTCATGGAAGATAACTTGTCACAGTTTTTCTGCCCCGCTCTTGTGACTTTTCTAGGCTTTTTCACTATGCTGCTGTCTTGATTTTTCCTTCTAATCTCTTTTTTTTCTTTCCTTTATTCAATAAATGAGGCACCTGTTGTGTGCCAGGCACCATGCTAGGTGCTGAGGCCCAAGGATGCCTAAGCGCCTCTTTGCCCACCATCAGAGGAAGCAGAATTAGATGAGGGATGTTGGTGTTGACCCAGAGACCAAGATATTAGACTCCTGACTTTTGATTTTTCAAAGCTGAAGTCCAGGCCTAAGATGAGAAGATGTAGAAGAATTTTTGGTAATTTGAAAATGAGATCCTCCCACCTTCTTTCTCTATTGCCAACCCCCCATACCAAATTTAGAAGATTTTTTTTTTAATCTCCTCAAAGTCCAGGGGGGTATGGCTTGTGGAAACCAAGAATTTGACTCCTTAAAATGGGGTGGGAGGTTAGAAGATGGGCGACAGTCTAATGAGGAAAAGAGAAAAACAGCGGCGATAACACTCTGACCTCAAGGTAGCATGGAAAGGTGATTGAGTTGGTAAAATGTGGAGATTTATTGTCAGCAGGTATTTATGGATCACTTACTGTGTCCCAGACCACTTAACTTACAGTCTAATGACATCCTCACAGTGACCCTGGAGGGTTCGTCTTGCTGCCCGCATGGTACGGGTTGAACAATATACAGAATCTTCAGGGAGCTTCCAAGGAATGAATAAAGATCAGTACCCTTCTAGTCATTTTTTGATGCACAAACCAGTGTTTTCCATTCCATCACAACACCCTAGTAAATGGATGTGGTAGGCATTATTCACCTGTGTCAGTTTTAAAATGAGTGTCTCTGTAGAGATGGAAAGGAGCAAGGAAGACTTTGCACATAGTGGGACCTTTATGTATCTTTGATGGGATAATTAATGGCCTGAGCAGAGGGATTTGGACAGATTCTGGGACTGGGGTGAGGGAGATGAGGCCCCCAGGGCACAGAATCTATGGACACAAGTACTGACATTATGCAAGTACTGACACTGGATTTGTGGCACCCCGAGTGAAAATGAGGGTCTTCTTACATTTTGTGCCCTAGGTGCCTCACTGATAAGGAGGCCTCACTGTTGGGGGGCTTCAGGGGCAGAGTGCTGTGCTCACACAACCTTGCCTCCTTGAATTTTGTGCCCTGGGCATCTTGCTTGCCTCACCCCGAGGTCTTAGATTTGAGCAGAGGCCAGAGAGAAAAGAGGACCAGTTAGTTCAAGGGTCTCATCACTGGCTGCACATTACAATCACCTGGGCAGCCAGGGTCTGACCCCGGACAAGTTACATCAGTGTTACGGAGGTTGGAGGAGGAAGAGACCTGGACATGGCTAATATTTTTTTTAAAGCTTTTCAGGTCGATGCTGATGTGCAGCCAGATTTGGAAACCCCTGAGTAGTATGGTTGGAAAGGGTCCCTCATTCCCAAGGAGGAATGTACATGATTGTACAAAAGTGGGGCTTTATGTAGTCTTTTTAAAGTCTGAGTTGGTGATTTGCTACAGTTCAGTTAACTTTAGGATCCTGGTTTAATTCCAGCTGGTTAATAAATCACCTGGTTGCTGCACTCCCTTCCTCTGAATTTGAAACCTAGAAAAGAATTAAATCTAGAACTCACCTGTAATGCCTGCTGTTGTCAATGTGCTGGCTTCAGGGGTGTTCTGAAATGTAGTTCAATCCACGTAGTAGTTCATTTGCAAATTCTATTTAGGTTGAAAATGCACATGTCCTGGAAGATAAAGAAGGCCTCTTCTGGGCGACCCAGCTCTCACAGTAGGGAGCTCTGTGTCCTTAGGCAGTTGTTCTAGGTGACCTTAGTCAGTTGCATCTCAGCTTCCTCATCTGCACAAAAAACTAGTTATGACTATGATTCTGCTATTACTCCCTTTGTTGGGCTTGCTTTTGTTACAGCTGGAAAACAATTGATGTACATATGAACATGTTTAACTTTGACTAATCACTTTGCTCTTTAACCAGTCACCATCTGTTTCTAATCCATCGGGAATCCTTCATAGCTGTGATTCCCAGACCTGGCCAAACATCTGGCATCATGTGGAAACATTTTATAAAATGCAGATTCCTGTGCCCCAGCCCCGAAGATTTTGATTCTGTAGGTCTTGAGCAAAGTCTGGGAATCTGCTACTCAGCAGCCACGTTTAGATATAAGCAATGATGGGGCGCCTGGGTGGCTCAGTTGGTTGAGCGTCTGACTTCGGTTCAGGTCATGATCTTGTGGTGTGTGGGTTTGAGCCCCGTGTCGGGCTCTGTGCTGACAGCTCAGAGCCTGGGGCCTGCTTTGGATTCTGTGTCTCCCTCTCTCTCTGCCCTTCCCCTGCTCATGCTCTGTCTCTCTCTGTCAAAAATAAATAAACATTAAAAAAATTTTAGATATAAGCAATGATGAATTTAATTATAACGATAGAACTCCCAATTTAGTTGTGACTATAGAGCTTAAAGTTGACAGAGATTGTATTTCTTCCTTAATAAGTGCCCTGGTTAAGAGTTTTAAAGCATCCTGCTCTTCTGCTTTGTAGGAATTCTTGAACTTGTTCAACATCTGTCCTCCTTTCCAGAATATAAACTCTCTGAGGGCAGGGACTGAGTATACTATAGAACTTTTGGAACATACAGATTCCTCTTCCTAAATTGTTATCTGGGCCTGTGGTGGATACTGCCATTACAAAGGGAAAGGAAGTTTCTCTCTGGCATTTTGAACTTAGACGAGGGTCCTGGTGCTTTCCAAGCTGGGTAGTCAACAAAAACCCATGGTCTGTGCAATGTCAGGTGAACCTTGTTCTACTGTGTCTTAAAGCTCCTTGTTGATACATTGTCAATGGCAAATCATCCCTTTTGTCGATTGTCATCCTTTTTTTTTAATATTTCAGTTTTTGGCCCAAGTATAAAATTTAAAATGAATTTCAGCTGCCCATTTCCCCAGCTCCTTTCTTTCTTCACTGTTTTCATCTTTTGGAATCCTGATATGCCAAGAAAATACAGATTAAAAGAGTGGTTCTGGCACATTTATCAAGACTGGAAAATGTGAAAAATTCAGTTTCAAATTTCCCTTCTTTGGCATTTCAGGCCCTGTGTGGTCTGACCCTGGTACTGTTTCCCCATTCGTACCCTATACTCTGGTTACCAGCCTTCTTTTTGAATCCCTTCATGGTTTCACAGCTCAGTACACTGGCCCAGAATTCCTGTTCCCATCTCTAATTCAGCCTTCAAGGTTCACCTCATGTTATTTGCTTCCTAAATCCCTGGGACCCCCATACTTGGTTTGTGCCTCCTTTATTCATTCTTCACATAGTACTTGCCTGAGGGTTAGTTGTGTGTGATAGTGCCTTCCTCACATGGCCCAGGATCTTGTGCTGGGGCTGGATAAAAATATTTTGTTCCTGTGGGTACCGTAAGTCCAAACTTGACTAGGAATGGCACATTATCATTAGGTCTGAACGTGAGATTAAAGGGTAGGGGGGAATGTCACATATAAGAAGTCTTTCCTTCTATCTCCTTCATTCTTTTTAAAAAAATTTTTTTAAATGTTTATTTATTTTAGAAAGAGGACAGAGCATGAGTGGGGGGTGGGGGCAGAGAAAGAGGGAAACACAGGATCCAAAGCAGGCTCCAGGCTCTGAGCTGTCAGCACAGAGCCCGATGGCGGGCTCAAACTCATGAACCACAAGATTGTAACCTGAGCCGAAGTCAGGTGCTTAACTGACTGAGCCACCCAGGCGCCCCTATCTCCTTCATTCTTAATTTGAGGTCACCACATTAGTCATGGGAAATATAAGCTGTCAGTCACATGAGCCTGGGACTGGAGGAGGAGAATGGAGTAGCAAAATGGCTTCTACCTTTGGAATAATCCTCACGAAAGTGAAAGTTTTGTGTCTTGAAGGTGCTTGTTAGTTTTAATTTTTCAGTTGTTCCTCTAAGAAAAAATAAACCTATGATTGGATAACAAACTAACATATTCTTTCTTATTCCATCTTTATCCTTTTTTTGTTCACTTATTTATAGGGTCATGTCATTTATTAATTTTATTTATTCATTCAACTCATATTTTTAAAATGTGTTCATTTTTGAGAAAGAGAGAAAGCTCACATGTGTGTAAGTAGGGGAGGGGGAGTGAGAGAGAGACAGAGAGAGAATAAATATCCCAAGCAGGCTTCACACTCAGAATGGAGTCTGACTTGGGTCTCGATCCCACCACCATGAGATCATGACCTGAGCTGAAATCAAGAGTCGGACACTCAACCAACTGAACCACCCAGGTGCCCCTCAAACAGCAACTTAAAAGGAAAATATGTTTCTGCCTGAGTCTCCTTTATTGAGGGGAAGATGAGCTTCCTTCCTTCTCGACTGTTCCTCACATGATGTTGTCTAAGCTTTTCATGATCTTGCTTTACCTACATGGTCCCACTGGATCTCTCTGCCCACCCAGCAAGGCAGGTCTTTTCTGCATTGTGCAGATAACATTTTGCTCAAGGAGTTAAATAATTTGTCTATAGTCACTCAACCAGAAGGTAATTTGAACCCAGGCCTGGAAGATTCTAAAGCCACTCTTTTTCATCTTTCTCTATATCACCACCCCCCTTATTTTCAGAGATATCACATAGCTAGTCAGGGACAAAGATGAAACTAGACCCCAGGTTTCCTGATTCCCAGTCCCGTTTGGTTTCACCATGCGTTCCTCCTTCTGTACATTCTGTTTCCTTCTTTGTGCCTATGAGCAATGTGCATTGACCCTCAAAGCAGGACATGTTCCTCTATGCACAACTCATAGGAATAGGAAAATGATTGGGCCCTTTGGATCTGTTTTATGGATAGACATGGAAAGGAGCACAAGCACAGGGTAGAGGGAAAAAGGCACCTGTGTCAACAGGTAGTGTTTATAACATGGCCACAAGCCTCTTAGGATGATGGAGATCCCAGGAACCAGAAACTTACTAAAAGAACCTACCTTTATGTGTTTAAACTCAATCAGAATGTTTTGTTATAGACTTACATAGAGATGTGTTTATATGAAAAGCAAATTTTGTCTACAGCACTGTCCAGAAACAATGCTACGTGAATATTTTCTTGTTTCTGCGTGGTCAGGGCTTTTATCACTCTATTGAAAAGACGCAAATTACTCAACTTAATATGTTGCCTAAATTTGACTTCTTGAGGGGAAAGCATAATTCATTGCCTTATGACTGGTTCAAAGTTACTGCTCAAAAAATTTGAGTTGAAGCGTGCCTGAGTGGCTCAGTCGGTTAGGCATCCGACTTTTGCTCAAGTGATGATCTCACGGTTCCTGAGTTCGAGCCTCGTGTCAGGCTCTGTGCCTGCTTGGGATTCTCTCTCCCTTTCTCTCTCTCTCTCTCTCTCTCTCTCTCTCTCTCCCTCCCTCCCTCCCTCCCTCCCTCCCTCCCTCCCTCTCTCCCTCCCTCTCTCCCTCTCTTCCCTCCCTCCCTCTCTCGCTCTCTCCCTCTCTCCCTCTCTCCCTCCCCTGCTTACCTGCTCCCTTTCTCTCTCTCAAAATAAATAAATAAACTTAAAAATATATAATTGCTGTGTGAAAGGGAGAATGAGCTGAGGGGGCCAGGGGAAATTGGAGGCAAAGGGTGAAAATTAGGGGCAAGTTCAACCATAGTTCAAACTAAGCCTGAAAAGTGGAGCAACCCCGTAGGGGAATTAGGGCTTTGGGCATGCATGTGGTGGGGTGGCCTGCAGGTCTGATGACACCAGTTTGGTATGCAGGGGGGAGATTGTTGCAGTGGGTGGGAAGTGATCAAGTGTTCTCTAATTGTCCCACTTCAGTTGTTCATTCCTAGGCATCTTCTGAACCATCTGTGGATTATTCCATTTATTCCTTGATGCCACTATGATCTAGGAAGTTTACAAAACATTTGGTTTTATGTATAATGGTTTGTCACTGCTGGGGGTGAGTCCCTTAATTGATCAGGGCTGTCCAGCGCTATTTTTCCTAACCCCACCGTATTGATTCCTACTCTCCTTCCGCCTCCCAGATTTTTCTCTCAAGTCTTCATTCTTGATGTCACAGGACTGTCAGAACAATTTGCTTCTCATCTGAAAACCTCATCATGTGAGAGTCACTACTTACTTGAGGTTTCCTCCCCTTCCTTGGGGTCTGCAGGCTTTGGTGCAACACCAGTCATCTGGGGAAGGAAGAGATGGTATATGTGTCTGCCTTTGCAGCAGAGTGTGGTTGGAGAACAAATGCCGTTGATAATCAGGCTTTAACCTGGGTTTGGTCAGGCAGAATGATTGGGATTAGGGCTGTAAGTCTAACTCTTCTTCTTGCTGTGATTACCAGCAAGCATCAACTGTTTGGGGTCTTGGTTTCCCTGTCTAGCTTAACTTTGGACCCTTGACAAGGAGTAGTGGCTTTTGTAGATGTGGCATAGCAGGGCTGACACATGAAAAACTTGAATTAAGCCCAGTCTGCATTTGGAGCCTGTAAATTTCCCTTTCATGTTGCTGCTGTCTTTTTTTTTCTTTTAATGTTTATTTATTTATTTATTTATTTATTTATTTATTATTTATTTATTTTTTTTGCTGCTGCTGCTCTTACTCTTGCTCACTCCTTATTTGTTCTCGATGGTGTCCTGCATTTTTATGAGAGCTTCACTCATTACTCTATGGAGAGTAATCTCCATAAGAAAGGGAAAGTAAGAATAAATATGCCCATCACATAGATGAGAAAACTGAGACCTGGGGAGGTCATGTAGTTTATTTAAACCACACAGTCATGTGAAAGACCTAGAGCTTGAAAGCTGTGAATAATATGGACTGGTTTTTCAATATGGCCCTAGAGCCAGCTTCATGTCAAGGAAGAAGGGGCAGCTCAGTCCTCTTCCATTTGTATTCATGTGTTGAGTATGTGAGTGCCTTGTGGATGCAAGGAACAGTGGCAGGTGCTAGGGACACAAAGCACTCAGATGCCCAGGCCTTGCTCATAAACTAGTGGAGGAAAAACATGAGCGGATAGGGATCCCAGATGGTGTGGTAGATATCCTGACTCAGGAAGTCAGGTGCTATTGTAGCCCACAAGAGGGATGCCTAACCTGGCCTTGAGAGGTTAGGGAAGGCTTCTGTGCAATAAGTGACATCTAACTTGAGACGCAAATGTATTAGCTCAGGAAAGGTATTCCAGGAGGAAGGAACAGCATATTCAAAGGGGGCAAAAGTTGTGTGGCAATGGCCTAAGGAAGAAAGCTGGTGCTAGTTCATGTGGGGCCCACAGGCCGTGGTGGGGAGTTTGAGCATTAGCCCAGGGGCAATGGGAAGTTGTGAAGGGTTTTAAACCTGGCCATATGGCTTAGTCACATGTGACTTAGAAAAGTCACTCGGTAGGGGTGCCTGGGTGGCGCAGTCGGTTAAGCGTCCGACTTCAGCCAGGTCACGATCTCACAGTCCGTGAGTTCGAGCCCCGCGTCAGGCTCTGGGCTGATGGCTCAGAGCCTGGAGCCTGTTTCCGATTCTGTGTCTCCCTCTCTCTCTCTGCCCCTCCCCCATTCATGCTCTGTCTCTCTCTGTCCCAAAAATAAATAAACGTTGAAAAAAAAAAAAAAAGAAAAGAAAAGTTACTCGGCAGAATGACGAGGGTGAGTGGGAGGGAGGCCGAAGCTAAGGAAGACTTTATGCCTCACCCTGGGAGCTACTCCTGTGAACACATAGAGAATCCCTGTTGTTGGATTTCATCCCTCCCAATTTGCCCCCATTGCACTGAAGTTGCCCCCATTGCTGACTGCCAGCTGAGGGCCAGTGATTTTTTTTTTTATGCTTAAGCAGAGAATGAGAGTCCACATTCAGACAGAAGAGTTTTGTTGTGCTTCCCAGTTTGAAGAATCTGTGGCTGGGAGAATTAAGGGAGAGTTCAGTATCGGGGCAGCTTAATCTGACAAAGCTGTTGACAGCTACCAGCCCCACCACACACAGGCTTGGTGGCCAACACCTCTCTGAGCCTTACTCTCCTCATCTAAACACACAGATCCCAAATCACCAGCCTCAGATCTTTGTGGGGATCCAATGAGATGATATATGTCAAGTGCCAGGTGTTTACGCATACCCTGTAAATACTTGATTCTCCTTCTTTCTGCCTTTCCTCAGTGCTGCTCCATCTCAGAGTGAAAGCCAGAAGTCATATAGTGCTAATGCAAAGCAGAATACCATCCGATATACTTCCTTTCTGACCTTCCCCATCCTGTCCTCCTCTTGGCACACTCTGGTGTCCTGGCACCAGCTTCCTTGTTCTCTGAACACTCCAGACACACTGCCACCTCAGGAGCCTCTGCTACCAGCGTGGCTTGTTTCCTCACCTCTGTCAAGTTTTTGTTCAGATGCCATCTTCTCAGCAAGACCAACCTTAATCACTCTCTTTAAAACTCCAGCTCCCCCCTTCCCTTCTCTGCTATCACCTTGTTACATAATTTAATTACCTAGGCCTTTTTCGTTTTATCGTTGTCTCCTCTAAGTGCCATGTAAGTTCCACGGGACACGAAGTTTTTGTCTGTCTTACTTATTGCTCTATTTAGTGCCAGACACATAATAGGCTCTCAATAAGTGTTTGTTGAATGAATGAATTAAATGCTTGATTAGCTCCCATGGTAGAGACCATCCAGAATACTGGGAATTGAGAAAGCACCTGGCATTGAAGAGTCTTGATTGCCATCCAAGAGCTTTAATGCTGTCTTACCCAGTTAGGAGTCGAAGGTTCCAGCCCTTCACTCCTTTGTCTGTGAAATGGAGACTTTGCTCTTTGTCTCACTAACAGTCCATTCTTAGGAAAAAACCTTTAACCCTTAGAAGCTCTTACACAGAAGCACTGGTTAGCTTGTACATGAAGGTGTGGAAACCAGCATTTCCTCCTTTAGCAACGCTGCCAATTACCACTGTTGGACAACCTGAGTTGTTTTTCTCCTTTGTCCTCTTCCTGTCCCCCACTTATTGATTTAAAAACAGTCTCTTATCGAACCATATGGCAGTGTTCATGGTTCTCAGAATGTGGCCTGAATTCATTTCCTTGGTAGCCTGTGAGATCTAAGGAAGTTCCTATGCATGAAAGAAGCTATTCTGCATGAAAGGATAGCCATCCCCTGGCAAACTTGTATTTTTTGGATTAGGTTCATTCATTTACTTATTCACATTCAGAGACTCACAGTCAAATGGGAATGGCTGAAGGAAGACACATAGTTACAACAGTCAAAGTGTATATATGGAGAAGAAAGTTTTTGTATTAGTTAGGCTCCTGCTACAGAAGTGTTCTAGAACAATGCCAGACTTGAGTGGCTTCCAACAACAAATATTTATTTCTTCCCATATCGCCAGGTCAGCTGGGATTGCTTAAGGTGGGTCAGGTTCTAGTTTGTCCCAATACCTCCTTTTCTGGGACCCAGACTGAAAGGGCAGTAGCTTACCTGTGGCAGCTCTTCTTGTAGCCCATGGCAGGACTGTAAGAAGCCAAGCCAAACCACATGAGCATCTACAGTCAGGCTTGTATGGCATTTGTAACATTCCATGGACCAAAGTCACAGGTCAAGCCCAACATTAGGAAGGTAGGGATGAATACTCTGCTTACTCTAACGGCAACATGGTTGCATGGCTATTTCAGGGAGGGAGTGAAGAGTTAGGAGCCATAAGTGAATCTACTTTTAACTCTGGCTGTGGAAATTAGGGAAGGCTTCCTGGAACTGGTAACTTTCACCCTGAAGGATGAGTAGTCTCCAAGATGAACAAGTAGGCTCTAACCTGTACAAATGAGTGCAAATTTTAAAAAGAGAGAAGAAAGTAGTGTCTTAATGTTTATTTTTGAGTAGTCACTGTGGGCAATATGAAGAGAGCTACAGGAATTTAAAACAAAGGTCATCAGAGTATCTGTCCATGAAGTCCACACCTCATGGGGAAGTTGGGAAGGAAACATAATACAAAAGAGAAAAGGAAACTATATAATCAAGGACACTCTTATTCAGAGGGATAGAACAAAAGTGTGAACTCAGAAAGGAAGCTAGAATGTATTTTCAGTAGCTATTTTTGGTAGAGGATGCAAGATATGTGCTGTTTTCTGTTCACGTTTCACTTAGTCTTTACAACCTCTGAGGGCTGTCCTATGGGGAAGTCAGCGCGGATGAGAAGAAATCTGAGTCGCAGAGTGGGAGCTCGCTTGCTAAAGTGGCAGAAGGGGCGCTTCTCAGCAGTTCTATTTTGCCAAAGCGAAGAACTTACTCATAAAAAGTACTCAGGCGTGTACACACTCTATTTTATTCTTCAGTGAGACTTCTTTAAAACTTACCGAACACCTGGTTTTCAGTGTCTACCGTATGTATAGCGCGGTGTTTGTTAAAGGGCCCCAATCCTGAAGTAGGTGGCTTCTGAAATCCCAGACGGCTATGGAATTCTTCGTGTCACCTTCCCATTGCACGTGGGTTTGAATTGCCTCAAAGAAAATAGGATTCTTACCCAGAGTCCTATTTAAAATTCTCATTTTGGATGGGGGATGGAGGTTGAAATTCTGCATCTCCCTTTCCCCAGTTTATGTACACACACATCACAGGTATTTTCTCCTCAGAAATGAAGAGAGACAAGCTTGGTGAGTTGCTCTAGACTCAGCAAAGTTAGAGGTGGGACTGGGTGAAGAATAACAATTTCCACTCTTGCGCGAAGTACCCTAACCTGATACTAGCTCACTACCTGTCATTACAGAGCACAGATATATTCTGGTGCAACATTCCTACTCATGAAGATGTGAGCATTTGTGAATTTTTACGTCTAGTTTCTTATCCATAATCACTTGACAGCTGATCACGTCTTCCTGGTCTTATGGACCTTGAGCGTGACTTTTTAGCCTAGCATCCCATGAGTTTGTAGAGAGAGAACCAGCTCCTTTTGGCGACCATTCCTTTGCTCAGTCAGTTGTCAAATGTCGATCGGCATTTTGTGTGCTCTCCATCTTGGCAGTCTGGAGTTGAGTTGAAGCATGTTTCATGACCCATTTGCTCAGGAAGCTGGCAGAACTGGTTTCCCTGATCTCAGAGACCATCTCACATGGTCATTTTCTTTCCCCAGGCATGTTTTAAATCTTGTAATAATGAGCAATGCTTGTAGGAACTGCCTCTCACTGTCTGGTGTTTACTGTCTCATGATTCCCCAGGTAGGTGATGCTCGGATCTTGCTGCCTTTCCTCAAGTCGATGATCTGGATGGAAGGAGAATCAGTTGTGTCTAAAACTGGTCCAGAGTGGGAGTGTGAGGAGGAATGCCACCGTAGGAACAAGTGACCTGTCTGGCAAGGAATTCAGCGTCCTTCTGAGAGCCTCTTCTCCACCTTGTCCCACAGGCCACCACTTCCTCGCTGAAGAGGGTACGGAGGATTTTGCAATCAGTCACCTAAAACTTTAGCTGAGCCAACACACAAGACTTTTGTTGCAGAACTGAACAAGATATTATTTCACTTAATTTTTGTGTCTTTTAATCATTTGAACTACAGTCATAGTTGTTTTGCTTTGAGAATTGTAAGCCGGATTTGTTGCTATTATCTTTGTGTATGCGTCTCAAAATGATTGACTTGAGCTTCCTGACCGAGGAGGAGCAAGAAGCCATCATGAAGGTTCTGCAGAGGGACGCTGCTCTGAAGAGAGTGGAAGAGGAGAGAGTCAGGTAAGGGGCCAGGAGGTCCTCGGGCATGGGGGAAGGAGGGACAGTCTGTCAGAAGATGGGACACCTCTTTTTCTCAGGCATAAGTGGTAGTTCTGACTTGGAGCCTGAACTTACAGGTTCCAATTTTAGGTTTACTTCCAGGATGGGACTTTTTTCCTTCTTAGTGTCTCTTAATTCCTAATTCCTTAGGACTTTTGCCAGAAATAGTCTTAATAAACTAAACCCCTTTAATTTATTAAATATTGAATTTAAAATGAAGTATATACAAACACATACATACATCTACATCTGTATATTTGAATGTGTGCATATTTATAGCCACTTTTTTAAAAAAAGGAATCATGGACAAAATTAGAATTTTTTTTTAATTCCTAAGATTTTTAAAAGAAAATAAATTGAGAAGTAGCTCACATTTCTGCATACCTTCAGAAATGTTTGAATTGGTTTCAGCAGCCGTTGAAATTGGCTCTCACTGAGCCAGTTTTTCATTTGTGTCTCACAAGAAGGAATGGCAACTTTGACACACTATTCTTGCTGAAAGGAACCCAGATGTTCCATGTAACCATTCCTACTGCTTTCCACTCACCTGCGGGGTAGATGGAGCATGAGGCCAGGATATCAAAGATGTGGGCTTGAGCCCAGCTCGAGCCATCTGTCACCTGTGTAACCTTGGGCTTTGAAGACAGTGAAAGGCTTCCCGAGTGTAGGTTAATAGTATTAACTGCATAATCACTGTCCCAGGAGTTACCCAAAAGGAGCATAAGCCATGTTCTTATTTCCTGGGACACAGGATCATGAATAATGGATTTATTTGAACGATATTTTGACCCTAACTGAATGTGTATACTTTGTGAACATGCTGAAATTCACTACAAGCACTCCAGAGTATCTGATTATGGCTACTCATAGTAAGATCTCACAGACAGACAGTGCTTCACAAAGTAACAAATGACTCACAAATGACAGTGATGAACAGATTGCAAAGGGCATTTTTCTGAGCCCAAACATTCTTTTGCAGTTGGCAGTGGGTCACGGTGGGATACAACTATGCCTACTTGATGTGTGAGGAAGTTGGCACGGGTCGGGTGACTTGCTCAAGCTCATACAACCCATAGGTGTCAGGATTGAGAGTCACGTTCTGGTCTTTAGGTACTCATGCACTAACTCCACCTCCCCTCCCTGAGAAGACAATTGCAGACAGGCCATCCTGGCACTTGGCTGTGGTTAAGAGGGCAGCTGTTTTGCCTTGAGGTAGGAAGGGCACAGAGCTATGATGGTAACAGATACTGGAGTGTGAGAATGGGGTTCTTTACCTGGCATGTGCCTCCCCACAAGTCACCTGTAGTGCTCTGTGCACCTGGAAGGGGCGCTTTTCTCCATTCTCAGCAAGTGAGGTGCTGTGAGCATTTTATTTTATGGGGGAGGGGGGCAGGGGATTTACACCAATCTGCCCTCAGAGCCTTTTGGTAGCACTAATTCTTTACCCATTACAGTTTATAAAGCCCCTTCATGAATGGTATCCTATGTTTCTTCACAACAACCCTGAGATTTGGCAAGGTAGGACTGTTAAACCCATTTTGAAAATAAGGAGTGAGGGCAACACAGAGAAAATATTAGCTGATTCTGTTTTTTTTTTTTAATCCTTATCTATTTTTGAGAGACAGAGAGAGAGGGAGAGAGTGAGCGAGCGAGCAGGGGAGGGGCAGAGAGAGAGGGAGACACCAAATCTGAAGCAGGCTCTGGGCTCTGAGCTGTCAGCCCAGAGCCCGATGCAGGGCTTGAACTCACGGACCATGAGATCATGACCTGAGCCAAAGTCAGACGCTTAACCGACTGAGCCACCCAGGTACCCCAATATTAGCTGATTCTTTTTAAAATATTTTTTTAAATGTTTGTTTATTTTTGAGACAGAGGCAGTGCATGAGCAGGGGAGGGGTATAGAGAGAGGGAGACACAGAATCCGAGGCACCAATGTTAGCTGATTCTTAAAGCATAGTGGGAATTCCTTTATCCTCTCAGAAGACAAGACAGAGAGACTTGGAAAGAAAGCACAGGAGCAAAGGCTGCACTGGGCCCCTCTTCCTACATCAGGATATGGGGACTGTGAAAACCAGATCGCTGAACACCTTTGACTCTAAATGTTCTTGGCCCCTGGGATTGCAGGCTGCTGAGACTTCTGCATAGTTGTGTGTTTCTGTGTGAGTGGAGTGGAGGTGTTTCATAGACATCTGCAGTGGCTGATGGAAAAATCCTCAAAACATGCAAAGTTCTGTCTGGAGCTGGGCTTGGTAAGGGGTGTGAGCATATCCTCTGGTACCAGCCAGTCTACAGCTGCAGCAACAATGCAATGAGTCCCTTGGTAGTGATGAGTTTGCAGATGCCCCTTCCATTCGCCATTTCTGAGGGTGCCCCAGCAGCTGCCACTTTTGTAAACTGATAGGAAGAAGTCTTGGGGTGGCAAAAAATCAAGTGTCAGTCAGGCCTTGTATACCACCACCATTCTGGGGGAGTTTTGAGTTAGACATCAAGCACCTGATGTTGACTTGGCCACAGATAGGTCTAGGACTCTGCTCCTGGGGAGGAGTGATGGTTTACAGCCGGGTGGGGGTGGGGGGCAGGGGGCGGCAGGTGAGCATGAGGCCGATAGTCTGAAGACCCTGGAAGAGGCCCAGCCCATAGCCTGGCCTGCTTCATGTAAAGAGAATCGTGCTGTGGCCCCTTCTTTGATTTAGAGGTAAAGGGACTTGTGGGTATTGGTCTGAGGCTGTTCTGCTTCTGGGCTGGTGGAATTAGATCTCTGGTCTCTGAAAATGCTATTCCATGGGGTTTTGCTTTTCAGCTCCTTTGCTCTTCTCCAGCTGTTTGTCTTTGACTCTTCTGTCAGCCTTCCATATAGCCTGATAGCTCTGAAAAGGAGCTTTTTTGGTCCATATTGGTTACTTTACAGACAAAGAAGGTAAAGCCCAGAGAGGGGAAGTGACTTGCCCAGGGTCACACAGCTAGTCATTGCCAAAGCTATGGTAAGAAAAGCTCTTGGTACAGTGCTATTCCCTCCCTCTATCCCATGTTGGTATTATTGCCCTTTGCAATTTGTTAAGCACTGTCATTTGTTAATCATTTGTTAATTTGTGAAGCACTGTCTATCTATGAATTATTATTTGTAGCCATAATCAGATACTCTGGAGTGCTTGAAGTGAAGTTCAGTATGTTCATAAAGCATCCGTGTTCAATTGGGGTCAAAATTGTTGGTATTATTCTTTCAGAAGAATAGGGAAGAACTCCCCTGCTTAACCTTGGAGTCAAAACTGACATGAGTTTCAATCCTCTCCTTACCACTAACCAACCATACCTCATTGGACAAGTTATTTAACCTTTCGGAGCCTTAACCCAGAGACTGGGAGTGACCATAATACCAAACTCAAGGGATTAGAGTTGGGATTAAGTAAAATAATTCTTAATCTTCTTAGCTCATGAGAAGTGATGGATACATTTCGATTCCCTTATTCCCCACTCTGCTTTTACCTCTAAAATAGGTCAAAATTCTATGCTTGGTAGTCTGAGTCTTCAGGAGCAAATTACTCCTAAAACTCTCAATAATTTAATGCAGTGAAACTTAATTGAGCATCTATTAAGTATAAGGAACTACTCTGGACAATGATATGAAGAGAATTTTAGGGTCATGAAGACATGGTCCCAGCCCTCAAGGAATTGACTTTTGTCCATTTAATGGATTATCAGTTGCAAATTAAAAATCTCAGCTTTGTTTCCCTAACATGATTTTGCAGTTTCTGTCCTTCTCCTACTTGGAATGTGGCTTTAGAAACATAAATTATATAATTCTAATAATAACCTCGACAAGACATCATTAGAAAGACAATGGACTGGAGCACTGTTGCCCAGTAAGACCAGATGCTGCCTCAGAATCCTTTTCAGCATGGCTGTGAGATTTTGCGTTCAAACTGAAATCTGTTTGCCTTTCCTAATATATCCAGGGGTTCAAATTGTTTACCTCCAAGCTCATTCAAGACACTGTGGATGATTTCATGGATGAGAAAGATGAGTGTCACACAGGGAAAGTGTTCAGTTCTCAAATCCCTGTACCTGGTAGAGCATGGACTTGAACCCAAGGGAACATCCAGTGTGATGTCTCAGGATGCAGCTACAAGATAACAGTTCCAGGTGACTGTTGCCACCACAACTGTGTTTCATGCTGCCTCTCTGCCTACAGCCACAAGTGCTGGGCTCAGTCATTACCATGCATGTATACTCAGCATGCTTCCCTAACTACCAGCTAGAGCCATTTCACAGACCAGCAGTGAAGCAGACATTAGGATGGATTCTTTTTCTCTCCCTTTTCATTTTAAGAAACACCATCACACATACACATATGTAATTTTAGTCTCTTATGGTTTGGAAACGAGACACTTTAAAGATGGCGTTTCCTGTGCTTTGCGTCATACTGTCAGCAGGAAACCATTGCCCATGTGCGTCTGTACCCCACCAACACCACACCCCCACCCCTGTGCATACATAACCACATCTACGGTGATGGGCGTTCTTGCCATAGATAACATCTCAACCGCGACCACATCTTATGATTCTTAGCTGCTCCCCTAAGACCTAGTTTTTTAAGGGAAGGCAGTTGGCATTGAAGAACTGCTTTTCAGGACCTCTGGGGTATTTTCTGTCAGTGCAAAGGGGAAAGGAACCAACATTTGTTAAGGAACTATATTGTATACTGAGCTTCACTTACATTTTCCCCTTTCATCTACATAACAGTGTAGCTAAACCTGCTTTACAGTGAGGAAATGAGGTAGAAGAGGTTAAGCGCCTGCAAGATTGAAGCCTTGCTCATCAAACTGCAAAGCCTGTGCTTCCTTCCCTCATGCTGTGCTGCCTCAGCAGATTGTGTGGATTTATGATGTGTCCATGGCACAGGGACACATGTTTCCTCTCATTTTCTGCATGGAGCATTTGCAATTTATTTCATTTTTGCATGTGTTAGTTTTCACATTCTCTATCAAAGGTTGAATTCCCTTGTAGAAAAAGTGAAGCGTGATGACCATCTTAGCAAAATCATGTTTGGCTTTCTCAGGTAGGATGGAGTAGCAGAAACAGTGTTGGCCAGGAGTCTGGATGGCTTCTGGTCCTGGCTCTGTGTGACCTTGGGCAAACCTTCTAACCTCTCTGGCCTCAGACTACTTTCCAATCACATAGTCTAACTGCCTTGTCCAAAATATACTGAGGAGTTAAAAAAAAAAAAAAAAAGTGCCTGGGAGTGGGCCAGTGGGCCTTTCTGGACAGACTGCTGTTTCTTGTCCAGTTGACTAGATAACATCATGAAAGTCCCGCCTGTGAAGGTAAGCCTTTGCCTAATGATGAATCACTGGAAGCTGGGGTGCGTTGTGTGAATACAAAGGGGAGCAGGGGATCGGCTGAGGGAAATACTGAGGCTGGACTGGAGGGTGTCACTGCTTTTCCAACTTTCCTCTGGAAGTGCTCACACTCTGCAACACAGGAGTTGAGACTGGTGCTTAGGGCTGTAGATTGAATTTTTTATGCACAATTCCAAGCATCTGGCTAATACATGATAGGGGATTAATGAATTAATGAATGAACAAATGAATAGATATGGCCTTCAGCACGCAGAGGAGGCAAGATGGCTGTCTTTTACAATTCACTAAATTCTTTGTACATCATGGTGAAATTGTAAGTATTAAATGAGATGATAGGTGATGCATGTTAAGTGCCAAGCATGGGGCCCAGTACAAAACGCATGCTTTATATGTATTAGCCAGAGGAGGGGGGCATGAGGGGCATATTCTGCCTGGAAGGCCAGCAGAACAGTGTGCTTCATGGGCTGAGTGCTTTTCTTCTACCTTCACCTCTGCCCACCAGCCCAGCAGGGTTTAGTGGGCATCTTCTCTATCCTCAGCTCTCTGCTAAGCACAATGTGCATGTGTGGAGAGGATGATAAGCAATGAAAACTGTGATCCGAAAAATTTATCTTTTTCTCATTTCAACTCAATGGTATAAAAATTAGAGAATCAAATGCCATTTTTGTTGGTACAATTAGAGTTGATGAAAAATGAGACATCAACCCGGCTGATAGAGAAGATTTTAATAGCATCATCTAGATGGTGGAATTTTTGTTTAATGATCCTACATCTTTGTAAAACTCGGGATTCAATGTCACATATATGTATTCATCTATAGGATATTCCAAATGACTAAGATAGAAAAGGAAACTGATTAAACCTAGCAGTGATTATCATGTTAGGAAAGACATAATTGGCACTTAATGAATTTGAAAATTTTCGTACTCTTTTGCCACGTAAGCCACAAACTCACCCCTCGTTCTATAATGTAATGGCTACCAGCCTTTCCAGGGGCAAATGTGTTTGAGTGAGCCTGACTCACACGGTGTGTGTTCATTGCACACTGAAAGTTTAGCATGATTAGGGCTTACAGACAGTCATTCAGGCAGGAGCAGAGTAAGAGTTGCACGAGGATGACTACAGAGTACGTTTCAGCTGAACAACAAAAATAAGTAAATAAATAACCTGAAGAGGAGTTGAGAGTTGTTATGCTATGAGGGTTTGTGGTCTCTTTCAACAGGATGATGGCTGATGCCATATTTCATCATGCTTTTTCCCATTTCCCCCAAGAGTGAGATGTCCTGCCTCATCAGGAGAAGTGAACCATACCCGCCACTGCCGTTGTATTGGGTATGGTTCACTTAAGCCCAGCAGTGACAGGATCTCTCTTATATGTTGCCTGACTCAGACTGGGGTGGCTGCTGAGCATTTATTTGTTCTTTATTCACTCAATTCACAGTTGTTGGGTATCAGCTCTGTGCCAGGCATGGTGCGAGGTGCTCGCATTACAAAGGTGATTAAGATGTAGTCCTCACCTACAAGGTGTTTGCAGAGTTCACAGAGTAGTGGGTGAGACAGATGTGCAAATAGATCATTGGAACATGATGTGGTCAGTGCTGTGGGAGCCTGGGGGAAGGGCAAGCTGCTCACATGTGTCTTGGCAATCAGGGAAGGCTTCCCCTGTGAGGTGGTGCATGAGCTGGATCTGAAGGATAAGGACCAATGTACTGCGAAGAGAAGTGAGGAAAGATATCCTGAGAGACTTCACATTTATTGGCCTCTTACCAAGATCTAGGCACTGTTAGGTGCTTTCTGGTAAACACCTCATTTAATCATCTTAGAAGTCCTACAGAGTAGATCTTACTTTCCTTCTCTTTACAAAGAGACTGTAGTGTCAAGGGGTTCAGTAACCTGCCCAGGTAGCATATAGGAAGGGTTAGAACAGGATTTGGACCTGTTTGGGAGAGTCTAAACCTTGTAATCTTTCTGCCAGGACTTTCTGCTTGTAATGTTTATGGAGATCAGAAAGAGAAGTTTGGGGAATAATAAGAAATCTAGAGTACTGGCGAGTAGAGTCTGGAGGTAAATGCTGGAAAATGAATCTGAAAAGGTAGTCTGAAGCCAGGTGGTCAGGGGCCTCATTTGATATTCCTTCACTCCACAAGCACTGAATAAATACCCACCGTTTTCCAGAGATACCAAACAAGGATATATAGAGTACAAGACCTGCTCCTAGGGGCTCACTTTGTAATCAGGGAATGCTAGAAGGACTTCTTTCTTCTGGAATTGAACTCAAACTTGGTCCTTTGGGAGGAGAAGCCAAAAAAGCTCCATCAGTAGCCCATGGAGGATTGCTTTGCCAAAAGCATCAGACAATTGGAAACCATTAGAAATGTTTGATAAGAACCATGACCTCCCTGGTGATTCAAAATCATAAAGTGATGACTGTTTCTGTCAGGGTTTGGTGATGTTTTATCGTAACTGGACATGTTTGGGATGGGGTCACTTCTTCCTAGGTAACTGGGAGAGGAGAGAAACTTCCAGCAGAGAGTTGAACTCTTGGGAGGAAGACACTCCAGGCACCCTTGGAGAGAGGACATGCACTTGCTAGAATCCCTCCTGTTTTCTCCACTCCTGGGCATGCCAGTGTGCAACCCTCACACACAGCCCTGCTGCCACCTCCTTGGTGTGGCCATCATACAATGTTCTCTGGCTAAGACATTTTGATTTGCTACTTAGGAAGGGTGCATATTAGCTTGAATGACAATCATAAACCCTCTTGGATTTATGTAGCACATTACCTCCCAAAAGTTCAAAGTCTGCTTAAGGCTTTAATACTTCTTTATTCTGTTGCCCTACTCTGGAGTTTGTGATTCTCATTTTAGTGAGATGGGTGGAGAGATGTAGAGATTAAGAGACTTGTCAGGTAGA
>NW_024412411.1:14678682-14728831 GCF_014898765.1 Herpailurus yagouaroundi | reverse complement strand
GAGTGAAGGCCCAGTTTGGGAGTGAAGTGGATTAGGTCCATCTATGGTGCAGAGGAAACTGGTGGCACAAAGAAGGGCAGAAAACAGACTTTCCCACAGGGAACCCATAAAATGGAGGATGAATTCCCATAATATTTGCCTTTGAAATTGAGAGGACCTGAATATGTGATTTCTTACAACCAGTGGGACTTAAGGCCTGTAACTTTAAAAATAGGGGCTTGACTCTGGGATCTTTTCTGACCCCAACACTATGAAACTAGAAATCAACCACAAGAAAAATCTGGAAAGAGCACAGATACTTGGAGGTTAAATAGCATGCTACTAAACAATAAATGAGTCAACCATGAAATCAAAGAAGCAATAAAAAATTGTATAGAAACAAATGAAAATGAAAACATAATGGTCCAAAATTTTTGAGATTCAGCAAAAGTAGTTCTAAGAGGGAAGTTTACAGCAATATAGGACTACCTCAAGAAGCAAGAAATATCTCAAACAACCTAGCCTTACACCTAAAGGGACTAGAAAAAGAACAAATAAAACCCAAATCCAATGAAAGGAAGGAAGTAACAAATATTAGAACAGAAATAAATGGCATAGAAACTAAAAAAACAATAGAACAGGTGAAACTATGAGCTAGTTCTTTGAAAAGATTAACAAAATTGGTAAACCTCTAATTAATAAACCTCTAAAAGACGACCCAAATGAAATCAACACCACAGAAATACAAACAATTGTAACAAAATATTATGAAAACCTATATGCCAACAAATTGGACAACTTAGAAAATATGGATAAATTCCTAGAAATGAATAGCCTACCAAAACTAAAGCAGGAAGAAATAGAAAATTTGAACAGACCAATTACCAGCAATGAAATTGAATCCATAATCAAAAAATCCCCTAAAACAAAAGTCCAGGACCAGACAGCTTCACAGGAAAATTCTCCCGAACACTTAAAGAAGAGTTAATACCTATTCTTCTCAAACAATTCCAAAAAATAGAAGACAAAGGGAAACTTCCGAATTCATTCAATGAAGCCGGTATCACCCTGACCAGATAAGAACACCACAAAAAAAGAGAACTACAGGCCAATATCTCTCATGAATATACATGTAAAAATCTCAAAAAAATATTAGCAAACTGAATCCAACAATACAAAAATTAAAAAAAGAACTATCCTATGACCCAGCAATAGCACTACTAGGAACTTCTCCAAAGGATACAGGAGTGTTGATTCATAGGGGCACATGTGTCCCAATGTTTATAGCAGTGATTTCAACAATAGCCAAATTGTGTAAAGAGCCTAAATGTACATCAACTGATGAACAGATAAAGAAGATGTGGTTTATATATACAATGGAATACTAGTTGGCAATGAAAAAGAATGAAATCCTGCCATCTGCAGCAATGTGGATGGAAGTGGAGGGTATTATGCTAAGTGAAATAAGGCAGGCAGGGAAAGACAGTTCCACTCATATGTGGAACTTGAAAAACTTAACAGAAGACCATGGGGGAAGGGAAGGGGAAAAAATAGTTATAAACAGAAAAGGAGGGAGGCAAACCATAAGAGACTCTTAAATACAGAGCACAAACTGAGGGTTGATGGTGGGCATGGGGGAGAGAGGAAAATGGGTGATGGGCATTGAGGAGGGCACTTGTTGGGATGAGCACTGGCTGTTGTATGTAAGCAATGAATCATGGGAATCTACCCCCCAAACCAAGAGCACACTGTATGCACTGTATGTTAACCAACTTGATGATAAATTATATTTAAAAAAATCTTACACCACAATCAAGTGGGATTTATTTCTGGGATGCAGGAGTGGTTCAATATTCACAAAACAATCAACATGATACCTTACATCAATCAGAGAAAGGATAAAAACCATATAATGATTTCAATAGATGCAGAAAAAGCATTTGGCAAAGTAGAACACCAATTCATGATAAAAACTTTCTGTAATGTATGTTTAGAGGGAACATACTGCAACATAATAAAGGCCAAATATGAAAATCCCATAGCCAATATACTGAATGGTGAAAAACTGAGAACTTTTGCCTTAAGGTCAGGAACAAGACAAGCCTGTCCACTCTCAGCACTGTTATTTAACATAGTACTGGAAATCCTAACTACAACAATTAGACAACATGAAGAAATAAGACATCCAAATTGGCAAGGAAGAAGTAAAACTCTCACTATTTGCAAATGATATGTTACTGTATTTAGAAAACCCTAAATATCCCCCCAAAAAACTGCTAGAACTGATAAATGAATTCAGTAAAGTTGCAGGATGCAAAATCAATGTACAGAAATCCTACAAATTCCTATACACTAACAATGAAGCAGTAGAAAGTGAAATTAAGTAGAGAATCCCAACTTCATATGTTGAAAAAAAAAAAAAAAGAAGAGAATCCCATTTACAACTGTACCAAAACCAATAAAATATCTAGGAATAAACTTAACCAAACAGGGGGAAGATCTGTACTCTGTAAAGTGTGAAACACTGATGAAAGAAATTCAAGACAATGCAAAGAAATGGAAAGATGTTCCATGCTCATAGGTTGGAAGAATAAAGATTGTTAAAATGCCTATACTACCCAAAACAACCTACGTATTTAATGCAATACCTATCAGAATACCAACTGCATTTTTTTCACAGAGCTAAAACAAACCTAAAATTTGCATGGAACCACCAAAGACCTCAAATAGCCAAAACAATCTTGAAAAAGAAAAACAAAACTGGAGGTATCACAATTCCAGATTTCAAGTTATATTACAAAGCAGGAGTCATTAAAACAGTATGGTACTGACATAAAAATAGACACATAGATCACTGGAATATTAAAGAAATCCAAAAATAAACCCACAATTTTATGGTTAGTTAATCTTCAGCATAAGAAGAACGAATATCCAATGGGAAAAAGGCTCTTCAGCAAATGGTATTGGGAAACTGGACAACCATGTGCAAAGTAACAAAACCAGACCTCGTTCTTATACCATACATGCAAATAAACTCAAAATGGATTAAAAGGCCTCAATGTGAGACCTGAAATAATAAAAAATCCTAGAATAGAGCATAGGCAGTAATCTCTCTGACATTAGCCCTAGCAACATTTTTCTAGATATGTCTCCTAAGGCAAGAAAATTAAAAGCAAAAATAAACTTTGGGACTACATTAAAATAAAAAGCTCTGCACAGTGAAGGAGACAAACTAAAAAGCAACCTGTGGAATGAGAGAAAATATTTGGTAATGACATAAAGGGTCGGTATCCAAAATATATAAAGAACTGATACAACTCAGTACCAAAAACAGATAATTCAACTAAAAAGTGGGCAGAATACATGAACAGACACTTCTCCAAAGATGACATCCAAATGGCCAAGAGACACATGAAAACAAGCTGAGCATCACTCATCATTAGGCAAATGCAAATTAAAACTACAATGAGTCATCACCTCACACCTGTCAGAATGGTGAAAATTAAAACACAAGACACATCAAGTATTGGTGAAAACGTGGAGAAAAGGGAACCCTCTTGCACTGATGGTAGGAATGCAAACTGGTGCAGCCACTGTGGAAAACAGTATGGAGATTCCTCAAAAGATTAAAACTGGAACTACCCTACCACCCAGTAATCACATTACTAAGTATTTACCCAAAAAATACAAAAACACTGAATCAAAGGGATATATGCACCCCTATGTTTATTACAACCTATTTACAACAGCCACACTATGAAGCAACCCAGGTGTCCACTGATAGGCAAAGGATAAAGAAGAAGTGGTGTGTATTACAATGGAATATATTCAGCCACTAAAAAAAGAAAGAAATCTTGTTTGCAACAACAGGGATAGAGCAAGAGAGTGTAATACTAAAGGAAATAAGTCAGTCATGGGAAGACAACTACCATGTGATCTCACTCGTGTGGAATTTACAAACAAATGAGCAAAGAAAAAAGAGACCTAGAAATAGATGCTTAACTATAGAGAACAAACTGATGGTCACCAGAGGGGATGGGGGGGGGGGGTGGTGGGAGAAATAGGGGATGAGAATTAAAGAATACACTTATCATGATGAACAAAAAAAGACTTGTAAAGTAGAACAGTGTTTTTCAAGTGAGTAAATTAGGAAGATTTTAGGGCTGCATTTGTTTTGTTCTATAGGTTTTAGCTTTTCAGTGAGCATGAGTGATCATGGAACCCTTGAAAGCAGTAGCTGCACAATTGGCTGTGCCTCTGCCTCTACTCCCTGTCCCCCTCCTACCTTAAATTTGATCTTGCCTGCCTCCTGCCTGCTTTTTCAGCATTCATTTCCCTAGCATTAAGACCCAGAGACATCATGCACTTCCCCCACAGAAAGTCTCTGATAAAACTCATTTCACTGAAATGGAAAGGATTGATGAGCTGATAACTACACCACCACTTATTCATTGGGTATTAAGTGCCAGGCATTTGCAAAGGGCAGTTTATATGCATTAGCTAATTTAATCCTCAAAGCAATCCCATGAAGTAGATTAGTATGATTAACCTCTTTTTACAGCTAAAGGGACCAAAGCTTAGAGATGCTTAATATATCATCTTTCCCTGGGGTGTTTGCATTTGAACAGTAGACACAGAAGACCACAGCCCAAAAGTGAATCTGTTCTTGAGAAATTCCAGACATCATGTGGAGGTCAGGGATAAAATCTTTGATTTTTAAAAAGTGTAAGCCTTGTCTTTCTCGACTTTTCATTCAAAGAGGAATATATATTTCTTAGTCATCTAAGAGGTTTGTGGGGTCTTCTAAATTATTGAGAGCTTTATTTGTCTTTCTGTTTACAAATTTCTTTATGCACTGTCACAGTAAACTCATTTATTTACCATGGGCTCTCAGCAAAGTAAAGCTCTTTTCCTTTTGTAGACATTTGCCTGAAAAAATTAAGGATGACCAACAGTTGAAGAATATGAGTGGCCAGTGGTTTTATGAAGCCAAGGCAAAAAGGCACAGAGACAGAATTCATGGTGCAGATATCATCAGAGCATCCATGAGAAAGAAGAAGCTCCAGGTAGCAGGTGAGTTGATTTGGGTAGTACATTTTGAGCCAGCATTTGTGGGGAAGGCATTGTCAAGAGAAGGGAAGGGTGTTAGAATCTTTACTGGAAGCTGCTGAGGGATGTCATTTAGAGGTGTGCTTTGCATAATGTGTAGTCCCCCAGTTCAAAATCCTCTTTCCCTGAATTCAGATGGATGAAGGCAGGGCTCAGTGACCCAGGGTAATGTAGAAAAACATGGGAAGTCCTTTAGAGACTGTATTGAGTTGTAGTAGTATAGACAGTTGGGGTTTATTTTATTTATTTTGAGAGAGAGAGTATGCACATGCAAGGGAGGGGCAGAGGGAGGGAGGGAGGGAGGGAGGGAGGAAGAGAGAGAGAGAGAGAGAGAGAGAGAGAGAGAGAGAGAGAATATCCCAAGCAGGCTCTGCACTGTCAGCACAGAGCCTCACATGGGGCTTGAACTCACAAACTTTGAGATCATGACCTGAACTGAAATCAAGAGTCAGGATCTTAACTGATTGAGCCACCCAGGCGCCCCAAGAGTTGGGGTTATAAGGCATTTACCCCTGCATTCCTTTTGGCTTTTAACTCAGAAGATTCAGAACCTTTTCCTTTGAGTAGGGTGACAGAAAGAGACTAGCATCTCTTTCAACAACTTTAACATCTGATACCTCTTTAATCAACCAAGTGTATTACTTAAGAGACTGTAAAGACAGTATTTTGAGAGCTTTAGAATTCTGTTGGGTTTATTAAACATTTATAGTGTGCCTTCTCTCTCACTCTAGACTAGACAGTATAAACTTTTACCCCTGAGAATAGCCCTTGTGTAGATCTAACCTGTACACAATAAGGAAAACAGCTCTCACCTTTTGATCATTTAATACATGATAGGCATTTACTCTCTATATTTGTAACTATAGCAGCAATATTGTAAGGTAGGTATTATTATCCCCGTTCTATATATGGGACATGTAAAGTTCAGAGAAGTGAAATTACTTGTCCAAGGTTGTATCATTGGCAAATGGCGAACTGGGATTTCATTCTTTATGACTCAGAGTCATACTCCTTGCAAATAAAGGCTTATTGTTGAGTATATGCCATGTGTCGCTCGCATCCCTCTTGATTTTCAAAACCATCCCAGCCTTCAGAACTCTTGATAGGTACAAGTTACTATTGTGGATTCTGTTTTGCAATTGAAGAAATTACACTTATGTGTAGAGAGACTCTGTAGGGAATACCACCCTGGAATGTGACTATTTGGTAATTGGGAGCCCTTATATTGATTCATCTTCTTTTTTTTTTTTTTTAAACGTTTATTTATTTTTGAGACAGAGCATGAATGGGGGAGGGGCAGAGAGAGAGGGAGACACAGAATCAGAAGCAGGCTCCAGGCTCTGAGCCATCAGCCCAGAGCCCGACGCGGGGCTCGAACTCACGGACCGCGAAATCGTGACCTGAGCTGAAGTCGGACGCTTAACCGACTGAGCCACCCAGGCGCCCCTGCTTCATCTTCTTAACGTTGATGTATAAGCATTCCTGGCATTTATTGGCTCTGTGGTCTTAGGCAAGTCTCCTGAACTTTTTGATCCTCAATTTCCAAACCTGTGAACTTGGAAAAAAACTCCTTCCTCACAGGGAAATGCATGCAAAAAACTCAGCACTGTGTCTGGCATTTAGTACTTGGTTGATGCTATGAGAGGTGCTGGTGAAGAGATCTGATGTTCAGAGGCAAAAAGAAGTTATTTCCTGAATAGGGAACACAGAGTTTTTTGGGGGGCCTTGGCATCTGAGCTGGGTATTGAGGAGTATGTAGAATTTGGATGTGTAGAGACTGGGGGAAGGAAGAGGCAGTGGAGAGGAACATTCCAGATGATAAGTGTTTATTTCCCTTTGGGTCCCAGAGCCCAACCTCAAGTCAGGCACTGTTGATGTTTGGTAAATGCTTGGTAATGATGGTGTCTCTGTTCCAATGAGGACTCACTGACCAGAGAATTCCCCTGGCATACATATTTAGTCCTGTCCCCAGTTGAGGTCAGATCTACTTAGAGGTGGTCAGCATTTTGCTGTAGTGGTCTCTGGATTTACCTGCACATTTAAATGTACAATCATGCTCTCAGGAGATTCTGCTTGAGGGACGCTAACAATATGAGAATCTATTGACTTGACTTGCAGATGTAATTCTGACCCTGGATACTCAGACTCATTAGTGATTGCCTTGGCACTCTGGAAAGGCCTGAGGTTCAAGTTTGAGCTTCAGTGATAAGAGCTACTATAAGAGTTGTAGGTCATGGAGGTGAGGGATAACCTTTCTGTCTTTATTGTTTCCTCTTTCAGCTGAGCAGAGTAAGGACAGAGCAAATGAGGCAAAGGAAAGCTGGGTGAATAACGTCAACAAAGATGCTATCCTTCCCCCAGAGCTAACTGGTGCTCTAGAAGAGCCAGAGGATGTAGCACCAGCAAGCCCAAGGTAAGGTAGAGCTCACAGGGAGAGCCGCTGGATGTGGGATTCATGGCTTGGTGTGCTATGAGTGTAAACACCAGACTCTTCTCACAGGCACTGTGATGGGAGTATGTATGAGAGAATTTAGGGCCCTGATGTGGACAAAGCCTGAGCAGTACTCTTCCAACTTGGAGAATTTCTAACAAACCTGAATGTTAAATAAAATTAAAATGTTAAGTGGGTGATTTCTTCTAGCACCAACAATAGCTTATTTTTATTTGTGTTAATGATTTCACTTTAGAGTAGAATGAAGAGGTACTTCAAAATAAATATAGTCGTTTCAGAGAAGAGGTGAATTATGATCAAATTGTACAACCTGGTTCAATGGAAGAAGCTCAAGTTTCTGGGAAACCAGACATGAATTCAAATCCTAAATATGCCACTTATCAGCCATTTGATGATGGACAAGTCATTTAACCTCTCTGAGTCTCTTTTCTTAACTCTAGATAGGAAAGATAATATATATATACCAGGAAAGACTATAGTGAGAGTTAGTGATAACGTAGGTAGAATACCTGGTATATAGGAGGTGCTCAGTAAATGCCTCTTTAGGATGCAGATTGTCCTCAATATTTCAGTCTTGATTTTTTTTTTTTTTTTTTTGGTGTTTTCCATACCTGTTACCATCTGGCCAGTCAAAAATGTACATTTGTGCATCCTTCTTAAGAAGTACCTGACTGTGGAGCTACATTGCCAGAAACCTTTTGATGATTTGCTTTTAGGTATTTAAGATCTTCCCATTGGTGTTCATCCCTTGGAGGTATAGTTATTACCCTTTGGTGGGAAGGCAGTTGCATTGTATCTGTACCTCCTCAGTGAAGACAATTCAATTCAGAGTCTACAACAGGGCTGAAGTCAACAAATTTGCTGGTAGGATAATCACTGAGTCAGTTTCCAAGTCTGAGGCACCTAGGGAACAGGGATATTTCTAATGTAGTTGACACATGAGGGAGAAGGTCTATAATGTAGGCATCAATAGGCATTTCAGAGCCAAATATGAGTAAAGTTACATGACGTGAATAATGGAATACTGATTCTATTAAGGTACCCAGTATCCATCTCCTGGTTGGAGAGGACTCACTTCCATGGGTTGTAGGCTGGACTGTTTCCCCTCTGGGATGATTTGTAATGTTCTGTATGTAGAAACCATGTTGGCTAGAAGTTAAACAATAAGTGGTCACTAATTGATTTTGTGACCTTGTGTTAGAAGTGACTTAACTTCTTGGGCCTTTGGTTTCTCAACTATAAAAATGGAATGATAATGATTTTCCAGCAGGATTACTGAGAATTTAATTAGCTAGTAAATGTAGAATTCTTAAAATGGTCAATAGCACATAGTGGGCATTTAGTGAATGGAAGTGTGGACTCTCACATACATTGAGTGAGAATCGACCCCTACCACTTCCCCTTGGTGACTTCCCGTTTTCCAGCAATCCCCCTAATGAGATAAAGGATTTCCTTCCATAGGGAGAGATGAGAACTTAAGTATTAGAAACTCCAGGAGTGAGAATACAGTTATTTAGAATCATCATTAAGGAGCTGAGAGCAGCTCCTAAGAGCCAATCTGATGGGTGATGGGGACACCAGAACACTGACTAACTAGGGGAGGAGGGTTCAAGTACCACAGAAGGGGAACGGAGATTTGGGGGTGTCAGAAGACCAGCTTAGCTGACTGCACAGTTTTATCTGGGTCAGATTTCCTGTCCTTCTCCCAAGAACGCATTTCATCTCAAAGGGCCTGGGGGACAGAGGCGCCACTGCCCTCATTACCTGGCTTTTCTTCATGACCCCCATGCAGGCTGGTGGGTGTTTCTCCCCTGTTCCTCAATTTGAGGCTATTAATATAGCTTCCCCAAGTCATATCTTCATTATTTTCTGCATTCCTTGTGTGGCCTCAGACGAGTCTTTCTGGTTTCATCTGTAAATCAGAGCAGAGCTGCCTCACGAGGATATTATGAGATTAAATGAAATGAGATGTGGGAACCACTTAGCATTTCACAGGAAGAAAGAAAATTGGCAATTTCCAGTGGCTTTATAATTATGTTATTATAACATAGATGAGGTATGGTTCAGAAGGCAAGAATAAAAATGTCAGAATAAAAATGTATGCTGCTTTGCTCATGACGTGACATGGGTGGTAATCATCCAGAACTGTGGAAGGAGCTGTTGTTTACTTCTTCCTTCCCATGTCAGAAGCTAGTACTTTACTCAGTATCGGGTTCCTGCGGTGTTTCTCACCTATACTTTAACCTTTGCGAACTGGGTGTGTTAAGTGTATTTTGGGGCCTGTACTTTTAGAGGAATTGAACTTCAATAGCATGACTCAGTACCTGTCAATATTTTCTTAGCCAGGAGTCAGGTGTCCGGGAGTGTTGTGAGGCAACAGTGACTAGATATTGCAGTTTCTGAAGCAGTTTTTCTAATAGGTTCTGTGGCAAGATTCCTTGTTTGTATGGGCACAGTTCTGTGGGGTCCTGACTGGGAAGAATTGAAACACTGTGGGTGCCTGGCATGAACTCACGCGCCATCTGGTACCTGCATTCTTCCGGAACTCATCTTTGTTTGCACCTGTCACACAAGGAAGTAGAGAGAGGTTTGATGAACGAAGGAATAGAGAGTGAGGTTTTCTTTAAAGTGGCAAAGGGAAAACTCCAAATGCTCACAATTCCAATGCTGGTTGCTGAATTTTAACTGTGCAGTATTGGCACAAACTGTGGTCAAAGACCAGTGTTTTGGTTTTTTAAAAAATAATCTGTATTTCTTAGTCATCACAGATTGGAATCTTATATAAAAATATAACAAAAATGAAATACAGAAAACAGCAAAGTCATACAAAGTATAAAGCCCCGATACAGTTCTGGGATGTCTTAGCAAATTGCTATAAATGAGTCTAAATGTATACACACAATTTCTGTACTCCCCTCATTGTGAACCAGTGACACGCAGTTCTCAGATTGGCACTGGTTCATGAACCACACCTTGATAGCACATCATGTCCTCCCTATCCCCAAATAATCCACAAGACATGGCTGAACCAAGGTGGGGAGTATACAAATAAAGATGTGAGAAGCTCTTCCCATGGGGGTCAGGACCCTGCCCATAAATGAGGTATAACATGTCTTGACTATAGAGGTAGACCTGTTTTGGGGTGAGAAGACCTTCCTTTGTTACTTCGGATGACATGTTCTGTGAAACAAGGTTGGGTGCTCCGGGCAACACTGATAGTCTTAGATGTCCCCATTTTGGTGCTGCTTTGGTCTGAAGGAGGCTGCAAGTGGACTGGCCTTGTAGTTTCTCTCTCTAATCTCTTCCTTTAAGACTGCCTGTCTGAAGATTGGTCTCTGTGATAGCTTATATTAACACTGTGGCCTCTCCCAGGACCAGCCCAATACACTAAAGAAAACGCTAGTTTCTCAAGTGCATTCCAAGCTTCTCATTTCTTTTCCCCTTCTGGTTCCTCTTCTCACATCCTTCCCCATCCCACATCCCTCAGTTGCCCGATGGCCTCTCCTTTCTCCTTTGAAGGAATCTAGCATGCATTCCACTCTAAGGAATATTGACTTTTTAATAACCCTGCACGGATGGAAATTTTCAGCTTCTTGCCTTTTCTGAATGGTCACTTTATTGAAATAAGAGCCTGAGCGTGTTTGTGGCATCCCAACACACAGCCCAAGTAGCTCTTATCATGTGGTGTGCAGTGCAGATGAGGGCATTTCAATGAAAGGATTCAGAGGTCTGTCACGTGTCTGTCTCCCACCCTGTATAGACTTTCTGCTGGGAAGACTTCCAGTTCCTAATGGTTTCTAAAGATTAAAGAATTACCTTCAGAATGCAGACTGATGGGGATCAGAGCCTTCAACCAAGGGAAGCAAAGTGTTAGGTGCAGAGAGGACTGTGTTAGTGGCAGTGGGCATCTCAGTGCCCTGGCATCATATCAAAGAGGTGGTAGTATACTCTGACTATATACAAACAAGCCCTGGTAATAGATGTCCTCCGTCAGAGGTCAGTTACTGCTTTTGCTGGAGCAAAATCAGCAGGGGGTACTATGGGCCAGCCTAAACCACAGGCAGAAGAGTTCAGAAAGGCCAGAAGAAAGACAGTGAAATGTGTACAAAAATAGGAAAGAGAAACAGGTATGATGGTTAGGATGGAACAGTTAATCCATATATTGGCTCGGTTTACTTTCAGGATATTTATTAGAAATAAAATGTTTAAATATCACTATATGTAGCTGATTGGAAACACTGATTCAATGTCTTGCTAGCACCCAGTAGAATAAATCATTTTATAGGGTTTCTAATTTATTCTTCATTCAGTCATTTATTTAGTCAGTCAGTAATTATTCCATATTTATTGTATGCAAGATAGTAGCTAGGAATTCAGAGATGAACAACATATGGTCCCTGTCCTTAGGGAACTTATTGTTTGCAAAAGGGGCTGTCATGTATAACCATAAATTGTGATGTCACATGATAAGTGTAATTAAAAGCTATGGGAGCACAGAGGAGTAGCCCCGTGTCCAGGGTGAATGTGAGGGATTGTCAGGGAAGCTTCTAGAGAGAGTTATATGTAAGTCAGTTCTTGAAAGATGAGAAGGATTATGTTAGGTAGACATGGGGAGAATGACAATATAGGCACAGAGAATGACATGAGGGCCTGGCGTGTTGGAGACCTGAAAATGGTCTAGTAGATGTGCTCTGTGAGTGATGGGCAGTTATGCTGCAGGAAGACACCAGAGCAAGATTGTGAAGAGCCTTGCATGTTGGCCAAAAGGCTGGACTTTTCCTTTAAGTCACAAGGAGCCATCAAATGACATTTTGATCAAGTTTGCTTTTTAGAGTGATCATTCTGATAACTGTGGAAGATGGGGTTAGGCAATTCCATTAGAACACTGTAACAGAAGTTTAGGTGAGAGATGGTAAGAACCTAATCAAGGGAGTGGAGAAAAGAGGAAACGTATGACAGTTTTAGAGATGAAATTAGAAGAAATTTCAGGTGTTTGTATGACACAGGGATATCTAATAATCTATAAAAGATACGTGGGTTACTTGATGAGATATTCTCAACTGTGAGTTGTATGTCAGAACTGCCCAAGGAACTTTTAAAAATCCAGATTTTTCCCAGGGCTGAGCGTCACTGCATTTCTTTCTCAGCGTTGAGGACATGGATATTATTCACCACCATGTACCAAGCACCTAACATGTAGTGATAAGTATCTGGGGAATGTATGAATGCCAGCACTTTTCTCTTATTTTCTGCACACTTACCACTACCTGACATTTGGTTACATATTTATTTTTGGGTGTATGTATTGTCCTTCCCCGCCCTCCAAATGCATGAGGAAAAGGCCTTTTGGTTTATTGCTATATTTTGTTTGGTTCACTGCCCTATTCCTAACACATACAACAGTGCCCAAAGAGTGTCTTGTGGAATGAAGGAAGGAAGGAATGAATGAATGGAGAATAGACGGAGAGTGAGAGACTGACCACTTGAATGAAAACAGTTGATAAGGTAATGAATTATGAGGTAAAGAATAATGGTGAATGAGGGGTTAACGAATGAACAAATGAGTGAATGAATGAATGATTGAATGAAGTAGTTTGGAACTCAGGAATAGAGTAGAAAAGAGGAGAAAGGGAAAAGTTAAGCTACAAATGAAGAACATGATCGATAGCCTACAGACTTCATTGCTTTGCATTACTGAGCATCTCTCAGCTCAGCATTATCACCATGAGCTCTGGTGATTGTAAAAGATGGACAAGAATGTGAGGGGTATTCTCACATTTGGACAACTATAAGAGGGGGCATTCAAAGTAGAGTACCAGAAGGCATGGAGGTAGGAGGGAGCTTGGCTGCTGCAGAGGTTTGTAATGTCTGTTAATCAAAAAAAATCCCTAGAGAATATCTCCAAAATGAGTTCAGGGAGAACAAGGTGAAGCTTTCCCTGTGGTATTTCTTTCCGTGGCTTCTGCACTTCCCTAGGAAGTGGTGAGAAAACAATGAGTTTTCTTACAAGAGAAGCTGTACGTCCTCACCTCACTTTGGTTTTGGTAGAGTTAAAGCACTGATTACTTTTGAGTCATCATAATGAACAAAAATGTTAATCTTTAAGCTTCACTTCCTATGCTTCAGTGTTACTTTTGCCACCGATCTCTGTCTTATCCTCTGTTGAATGGGGACCAAGAAATTAAAACCATGTCTTTAATTCTGAAATAATGTTATTGTTTCTACTAATGTTCTTTTCCCTGGAAGGCTTTTGTTTGTGTCTCAATATCTTAGTCTCTCCCTCTCTTTCTCCCTCTTTCTCTCCCTGTTTCAATCTCCCAGAAGAATTAGCCACTTACCTCAACCCCTACCCCAATAATAAGCTCAATGTGAAGCACCTAGCTTTCTCCCAAAAGCAAGGTAGAGATGCCATTCTAAGGACAATGCATTTGATCTTTTGTCCTTGGATATATTGCATATGCAGTAATGTGACCATTTCATTTCTTCGAGGCCTGCCCCCCAGAATCACTTATACTGAGCACTTTAAAACAATCTTTCTTAATCGTATAGGATCTTGGATTTGCCCAAATCACCTGTGGTAGAAATAGTTTCACTGTGACATCAGAGTGTCTTACACTTGGCTGAGAATATTCGTGTTAGAATATTCTGTAGCATGAAGTATGGTGGCATCAGACAAGTAATGTTTTACTTAAAAAAAAAATGCTGACTTGAAAGGTTTGGTGTAGCATATTTTCTAATTTACTTCCCTCACTTTATCCCTGAGCCATTTCTTCATTTGTTTACCCATGTGTTTGAGCTTCAGTGAGTGTAACATGTGCTGGCACAGTGTTGGGCACTTGGGACGTGACCCAGCATTAGCTTCCAAGAAACTTGCCACCCAAAGGGGGAGAGAGGTGAACAACAGCAACAACATGTGAAAAAAATCACTCGCCGAATTTGCTTCTGATTCGACACTGTTAATATTTAAGCTGCAAAGAACTAGTGTAAGATGTCTGCTGTTATTTCTAACTTTTTTAGAGGGAAAGGCCAGTTAAGGTTCAGAAACTCTTAAAAGTCACTTTATGTGCTTGGGAGCACTTTATGCCTAGACACAGAAACAGGTTGAGTGTCCAGCTGGCCACGTGGTATGATTTAAAGCTGCACCTCTTTCCCCAGCATCCCTGCAACAGTATGATACCTTATTATTCTTTGTAGTTAAGTCTTCCAAGACTTGTATTAAAATGCAGATACTTTTAACCCTAATGTCAATATCATAATCTAATACTTTAATAATTCTTTTAACAAAGTAAACACATTTTGTCTAAGTGTTCCTTCTGGCATTGCAGGTAGTTTTTGAAGGGTGCCTGAGGGAAGAACTACAAGCACAGGGTGTGGAATTTGGCTTGCTACAGTTTAAAAATCTAGTCCTGTGGAATGTATTGAGTATCTTTTATATGCAGGACACAGTCTACTGCCTTGGGGAGGGATTCCAAGAAACAAAGACACAGTATCTGGCTATAAAGAGTCTATATTCTTTTAGGAAAAATAACGCATCCGTGTGTGTGAATATCTGATCATGTGATAACAAATAGTGCCAGGCAGAGAGCAAATTTCGAATCCAAAGTACCACTGAAATGTGATATAAGGATTTGAGACAAGGAGACCCACTTCCAGCTGGGCTGATACAGGAGCAGTATCACAAGGTGGTGAGATTTGGACTGGGCTTGGAGATGACAGCAAGGATTTGGGCAGAGAGCGGAGCAAACACATGAGGGCAGGGCGGGGGGGATAGACCAAGTGGAGACAACAGTCAAGTGAGTTTGGGGGATAATGAGTAGATGGAACTCTTTGGCATGAAGGGGCAATAGAAGGAAAGAGTGGGAAAGTATATTGGGTACATGGTGGAGCATCTCCAGTTCCTTCCTGACAAGTTCAAACAGACTTCATTCCAACAGGCTTTGGGGAGTCAGGGAAGGAGAATGAGCAAAAGAGTGACATGATCAAAATTGTGTCTGAGATCATCCCAGCTTAGTGGCGGAATGCTGAATGGATTCATGGAACTTTAGAATCAGGAGGTCAGATGTGAGGCTAATAAAGTTGACAGAAATAAAGGATGTGACTGTAAAGATAGAAAGGAAGTGACAGATGTGACAGTCACTGGGAAAGAAGGATCACCTGGACTTCAGTCTTCTTGCTATAAACCACCACTTTATTAACGTGAGAAATCAGAGGCAGTGTAGCTTCGCCATTATTCGTGTGATTGTCTGTTGGGTCAGGGTCAGACACACCTGGCTCAAATCCCCAGGTCTTCACTTATTAATTTTGTGACATCAAGGTTATTTAACCTCCCAAGCCTTAGTTTTTCTCATGAGTTAAATGAGGAGAAGCATACATACCTCAAAGGGTTGTTGCAAAAATCAGCTGAGGATAAGATGATTGCTAAATAAAAGGCAGGTATTCAAAACATTGCTGTATTCCTTGAGAGAAGTAAAGCCAGAGCTTAATCTGAGAAGTAGCTGTATTTTTACAGACTTTGAGGCACAAGACTGTTGTTTTCATTTTTTCTAAGCAGACTAACCCAGTCCCTAACCACGTGTCCCACCCCCTTGTCATTTTCCCTCTCCCAACACACACAGTGGCCCAGTGATACTGTATCTCTGTACTTTAGTGTCTGACCACGTGCTCTGAATGTGTTATTTCTTCCTCTTTTGTTTTCTGAACTAATAGAAACAAAGGCATTTATTTAAAAAAATTTTTTTCAACGTTTTTATTTATTTATGGGACAGACAGAGACAGAGCATGAACGGGGGAGGGGCAGAGAGAGAGGGAGACACAGAATCGGAAACAGGCTCCAGGCTCCGAGCCATCAGCCCAGAGCCTGATGCGGGGCTCGAACTCACGGACCGTGAGATCGTGACCTGGCTGAAGTCGAACGCTTAACCAACTGCGCCACCCAGGCGCCCCAAAGGCATTTATTTTAAACTTAAATAATGTGCCTTGTTGTTGTTTGGCAAATAACATGGGTTTTTTTTAAGAAAAAAAGTCATGGATACCTATCTGCTGCCTGGCACTGGCTCAGTGATCTTCATTTTTCAGTTTTTCACAAGTTGTGTATCAGGTGTTGTACAAGGCATTGCAGGGGGTTTATAAAGATGGTCAAAGAGGTACTTCATAGTGGACCTGACATACATTGGTTGATAGAGTTTAGAAAGAGAGAGACTAGTTTCATGTCTGGTTTTATGATGTGAAATATGGGCACTCGGAACTGGGGCCTATGAAGCACAGGAACTGGGTTTCCGGGGAGCAGAGAGGGAAGAGAGTTGAGACTGCTTATCCTTCAGTCTTGGTGAGTGGGAGAGGAGGGAAGAAGATGGCAGGACAAAATGGGTGATGCATGGAGCCAGTAGCATTTGGTTGAGGTCCTCTGATTATACGACTGCTTTATTGATAAGGAGATGATACAAAACATTCTAAGAAACTGAGCCTAGCCTCTGCTGTAAGGTTCCTTGTGTCATTCATGGGCTTCTTAAAATGACAGTCAAGAGATAGTGCTTTCTAGTCCTGAGCTATTGGCTATTTTTATTGTATGGACACCGTGAGTTCTCTCAGTGACCAGGTACTTGTTTTCACATTGGCTGATAGATACCTCGATTGAAATTTGTGCCCACTGTTGTAAGAATAGCCTCCTGCAATGTGTTTTTCTATGAGCCTTAATTCTAGCTCCATTATAATTTCCCATTCTTGTTCCTTGCCCTTCCCTTCCCCATCCTTTTCCCCTCTTTGTCACATCCATGTAATCAAGACGTATCTTATATACATCTGCCTCAACTGCCGCAATTCCTTTCTGGAACAATGAAGAGAGTAACAAAAGGAAGAATGGCTTCCTCAAAAGTTCATCCTTTTCCTGGGACTAAGTCTGTGCAAAAAATAACAATTGAAGTGCAGAGGAAAGAAAGGAAATGAAGCTGTGGGAACAAGTAGCCCATGTTTTGAGTAACCATATTCTTGGGCAGGGCTCTGTGGCTTTGGGGAAAATTGCTCTCTTTCCCCAACATCCAGTTCCTTTGCTACACGGTGAAAAGCCGGTGCCTTCCTAGGTATTTTCCAAGTTCTTGAGTCTGTGATGTCACTGAGAGGACAGGTGGAGTCCACCTGGGCACAGTGGTTTCAGCCAGTAGTGACTTCACCTTTTATGCCTGAGGCAAGGCCACTGGAGCAGGAAGTCTGTCTGAACAGATGGTTTTCTTCCCGTCTGTCCGGGGCCACTCTGACTCTCTTTTTCCTTTCTTCCTTAATAGCCATGGGAGTGGTTGTTCAGGAGGGAACCCTGCTAAACTCCCTTTTCTCCATTTACTCTCACTGTGCTCTCACCCTGGGGCTGTCCTGTCCCTTGGGTAAAGAATCTTCTTCACTCCTTTTGAGCCAGCCCCAGGCTTCTACCTGCCACCATCTTTTGGCTGCTGTGCTTGCCCTTACCCTTTTCGTATTTGAATAAGAACTCACTCACTCTCTCTGCCCCTCCCTGGTTCATGCTCTGTGTCTCTCTGTCCCAAAAATAAATAAACGTTGAAAAAAAAAAAAAAAAAAAAGGGGGGCCCCTGGGTGGCGCAGTCGGTTAAGCGTCCGACTTCAGCCAGGTCACGATCTCGCGGTCCGGGAGTTCGAGCCCCGCGTCAGGCTCTGGGCTGATGGCTCAAAGCCTGGAGCCTGTTTCCGATTCTGTGTCTCCCTCTCTCTCTGCCCCTCCCCCGTTCATGCTCTGTCTCTCTGTGTCCCAAAAATAAATAAACGTTGAAAAAAAAAAAATGAATAAGAACTCACTGCCCAGCCTGAGTTAGGAGAGTTAGGTTGAGAGCCCTCACCAAGTTGCCTGAATGTACCGGCCTCCCTGCACAGCTCTCTTAGATCGGCTGTCAAGTCACTGGTCTCACCGGAGTTTTTCCTTCAATTACTTCCTGCCTGAGTTAGAGTGACCACTGCCATTCTGTGAAACCAAGCCCTGAAACTCTTTGGGGCTTTATTTTCAGCAATGACATCCCCTCGCCTTGAGATAAGTTGCTCCCTGTCATCTGCACCTGACCTTAGCTTCTGACTTTGAGATGGGTTCATCTCTACAAATTTACATTGTGAACCTCCTGTGTGCCTGGTACCATGATAAAAATCTCAAGGCTTCTGATGGTTTTGCTTGTCTCATGCCTGTCTTTCGTGTCTGCTCTGCCTCTGCCTTCACTTTGCTGCTTAATGATCTCTAGGCCCCAACTCTCTCTCCCTTCCCGGCAGTTTGGTTTTACAAACTTCCTCTCCTGTCCTGCCTTAATAGCTTTCAGCTTCAGAGGCATGATTTATGCTTCCTCAAAGGGTGAGGGTTTATTCTCTGAATTATTATTTCTTTTGCAGTTCTAGCGTGGTAAATCCAGCTTCCACCGTGATTGATATGTCCCAGGAAAACACAAGGAAGTCAGCTGTGTCTCCGGCTAAGGTAGATTGAGCTCAGACTCCAAAAGTCTCATTTTTGGCAGGAATGCCATTTTTCTCATTGTATCAAAGTACCATGATATGACGAGGATTTTGTAGTCCTTTTTTGTGCCAAATATAGATAATTTTTACTATTTTATGTAAGAAGTCACTCTTGTTGTGAAAAAGTTGGTGAATACCATGTTTCTACATTGCTGAAGACCCCAATTTCTTTCCCTAGAGAATAAAAAAAATCCCCTGTTGGGGATTGCTGCTTTTAAGCATACGGAAAGTAGCTTGTTAGTTCCATATCAGTCCATGTTCCTATTCATAGCTTCCTGAATCTCTGTTAGAGTTCTGCTTATGGGAGGGTATTGCCAATTTATGAAGGTCAAGACAATAAGCATATTCAGTCTTATATTAATAAAAAAATTCTATTTACTGTTCCCCTTTCTGTCATTGGAATTGATGATCATAATAGTGATTATGAAGCACTCCAAATACCTTGATAAGTGTCTTTTAAATCTTTATAGGAAAGGTCAGTTACAATTGTATTTAGTTCAGCTTTAATCTAGCACGGTGAGAGTCTTTTATGTAGAAAGAGCATTGGGGGAATCTGCCCTGATCAGTCTCAGCTTTACCCCAACCTAGACTAGGCCCAAGTTTTCTCACCTTTGTAAAATGTGAGGTTTAGATTTGAATGCCTGGTTCTGGTCTAACTTTGTAGGACTCTGGGATTGAGTATATTTTATACAGTTTAATTCTGGTCTGGCATATTTGGTAATTCTCTGTCACCCACATTAACCAGGACAGTAATTTTTCAAACATGCCAGACAGAGTTTACTGGATGAAACTATCAAGTTTTGGAACTGATAAGCCTTTGTTAACACTGAGTTGCTGCTATGACGTTTAAAATGAGTTTAATAAACAATATTTTTCCCCAGCAAAGGAAGAACCCATTTAATAGCTCCAAGTTGCCAGAAGATCACTTATCTCAACAAACCAAAAGTGAGCCGTCAAAAAATGGAAAGGCTGGTTTCTTTCAGACTTCAAAAGAAGGTAAATATTATTTTTATGGACTAGATATTTGTATCTTTGTTATCTGTGGACCAAGGGAAATTCTCAGAGTTCCTTTAACTAAAAGAACTTTCAAGAGAACGTGAAAAGTCCTGATGATTTTCTTATTCTACTGTGCCCATTGGTTTCCTGCCTGAGGGAAGGAAGCAGAAATTTTAGAAACTGGAAGTTCACGCATTCCAGTCTTGGAGCTCACACTTGTTGTTTGACCTCCAGGCCTTAGGTACCCCCTCAGTGAACTGGGGAATTTTTTGACCAGAGGCGTTCATTCATTCATTTAACAGCACATATTGGCTGTGTACCATGTGAGGACATTCTTTGTGTAATGAAAAGAGTTTTTGCCTTAAGGAAAAAAGGCCACTTGACAATGTTATGATCCTCTAATCTGTAATTATCAGCCTAGTCCCTCAGGAGGCATTTGATCAGGTTTGTGACTTAATTGATTTAAGTCTGCCTTTTACAGAATTTTACCATTCTTCCATACCATTAAGAAGAAATACTAGACAATTCAGTCTCTTCAAAAGCAACTATAAGAAGAGCCCTCAGGCATTAAAAATTGGACAAGGGGTAGAAAATTAACATTAAATAGTGGAGTTGGAGTATCAATTATCCTGTTTTAATATTAGTGTACTTCCCCCCTCCATTGGATACACATTATATTACGTAAAATATTTTACAGAAAAAAAGGCACTGGAACATGCTACCCATTTTTTTTTTTTAACTTTTTGGAAAAAACTAATTTTTGTTTTAGAGATTTTCTTTTTTAAAAAAAATCGAGATTTTCTTTTTAAAACACTGAGTTCCTTTTTCTAGTTTCCATACGTGAATTTAAAAAAAAATTTTTTTTTAACGTTGATTTATTTTTGAGAGTGAAAGACAGGGTGCGAGCAGGGGATGGGTAGAGACAGAGAGGGAGACACAGAATCCGAAGCAGGCTCCAGGCTTTGTCAGCACAGAGCCCAGTGTGGGGCCTGAACTCACAAAGCACGAGATCCTGACCTGAGCCGAAGTCGGACACTCAACTAACTGAACCACCCAGGCGCCCCAACATATGTGAATTTTTTAAGTGACTTCTGTGTTTTTCCTTAGCCTCCTTAAGGAATTTTAAAAATTTTTTTCTAAAAACTTTTTTACTGAGTATAAAAATACCTCAAAGTATGGATGTAAAGCACAGTAATCTTAAATGTACAGTTCAGTGAAGTTCATGAATGAATTTTATAATGCTTTCTAATTAGGTCTGCACTTACACGAATACTTTGTTATCTTTAATATTTTATTTTACTCTGTTTGCTAAATGTACATTAAATTCGTGATAGGTGTTTTAAATTAGGGTTATTCTCCATTTGGTATATCACCTAACATGTTTTAATTTTCAGGTGAATTGTCAGAGTCAAAAGAAGAATTGTCGATCCCAGATATTTCAAGCCAAAATTTAGAGAAACCAAAGCAGACATTTCCAGGCCCTGAGAATGGATCTCAGATCAAAGCTCCAATCCCCAAAGCCAGGAAAATGCTCCACAAATCACATGAGTTAAAGCAAGCTGATAACCAGCCTTTTCCTAGACAAAGGACAGACTCCCTGGGTGCAAGGGGGGCTCCGAGAGGGATCCTGAAGCGCAACTCCAGTTCTAGCAGCACAGACTCTGAAACGGTTCGTTTTCTTCAGAACTTTGAACCCAAAAGCAAAATTGTGTCACCTGGCCTAACCATCCATGAGAGAATTTCTGAGAAGGAGCATTCCTTGGAAGATGACGACTCTTCAAACTCCCTGGAGCCATTAAAACATGTGAGATTCTCTGCAGTGAAGGATGAACTCCCACAGAGCCCTGGGCTAAGCCATGGCCGGGACATAGGAGAATTTAGTGTTTTAGAATCTGACAGATTGAAGAATGGAGCAGAAGATAAAGTGGACGTAGATGAGTTTTGGAATGACCCTAAACCTCCCCAGTACAGAAAGCCTTTGCCTTTACATCAATCAGCCTCAAGCCCAAGTGCATCAAAAAATGAAACATGTCAGCCAATGACTTCTGGTTCTTTTCCAATTAATGGGCACCGTTCTCCCTCACAAGTTTTAACTACAAGACCAGAGTCCATTGAGAATTCACCTACCATCAATGAACACAAAGCCAAACCATCAGAATTGTCAAGGCTTAAATCAGAATTGTCCAAAAGCCCTGCTGGTAAGAGTTGTTACTACCAGGCTATAAAAGCCAACCCAATGGGTTTGGAATGACCAAGCCCAGCCCTGTAGAAGCCCCATTTTGCCTCTTAGACATTTCAGCTACAATTCAGGCAGGTGCCACTGGGGAATGATTATACTACCTTCTAATGGGTTTGGAGGTAGTATAATCACCAGTAAATAAAGGGATAACTCAAACTAAAACCAGGCATACCTGGGTGACTCAGTTAAGCATTGGACTTCAGCTCAGGTCATGATCTCATGGTGAGTTCGAGCCCCACATTGGGCTCTCTGCTGTCAGCATGGGTCCCTCTTCGGATCCTCTGTCTCTCTCTGTCTCTGTCCCTCTCTCCTCATGCTTGCTTGCTCTCTCTCTCTCAAAAATAAACAAACATGAAAAAAAAACACACACACACTTTCTGGCCCATTATGCTTTTCACTAAAAATTGTTAGCTACCAATAATTTAACTAAACAAATTATAATGTTTTGAGTTAAATCAAGGTGTGTATATAGAGTAAGAATTAAATATATGCTAATATCTTTGTACAGGATATATTATTCAGTTATTTTATCAATTACCTTTAATCAAACTTTGATATTTTTTTTTGAAAGAGAGAGAACAGGGAAGGAGCAGAAAGAGAGAAAAATCTTAACCAGGTTCCATACTCAATGCAGAGCCTGATGTGGGGCTCAATGCCAAGACCCTGGGATCATGACGTGAGTTGAAATCCTGAGTCAGACGCTTAACTGACTGAACCACCCAGGAGCCCCTGACTTTATTTTTAACCTCAGAAGAACCTTCACTTTGTTAGCTCTGAAGGATGGGAACTTAGAGTTCTAGTACTTACTATGAAAAGCCTCAGACCTTGGCTTGCCTGGGGCCACCAGCCATGTGTTCTTAGATGTTAAAAGCGCAGAAGGAACTTTGTCCTTAAGCTGCTGGGAGCAGAGAGGTGAAGGGAATACTGCTTTTTCCTGCTATCTAGATAACTAGCCCTCTCTTGAAAATCTTACACCTCTCAGGAGATGAGACACTGTTTTCCCAGACCCATGTGATTACTTCATAATTCTTATGTTTTATAAAACAGGAACAATGGAAAAAATCATGTTGTATACTCTTTCCCATCTTCAGTAGTTCTTCATCCAGCCCTATGATGATGTCTTTGTAGTCCAGAAAATTTACAATAGCAGCAGCCACGTGTCTGATGCACTCTCTCTCCTCCTTCCTTATTAGTCAGTACTAAGTTAACTCTGAGTCACTTTTGCTCAGCCCTACAGTTTTATACTTGTTCAGATCAATCCTCTTCTTAAAGAGCAGAGCACTTTCAATCACCCCCCTGCACCCCAGACATTTTAGTTATTTGAACACAAAGGAATATTTTTTTAATTAAAAATTAGCAGGTGATTCTTCAATAAAAACACCTCATGTTAAAGAAAATTACTAAAGTTTCATAGACACTGGCAAATAATTCTATGGTGTTTACTTAAATATTTATTCAAAAGATGAAAAAATTCTTTAATAATATTTTCATTTACTATAATCCACAGAAAAAAATTGGTAAACCTTTCCTGTTTTTCAAACTGCACCTGCTTTCCCACAAACTACAATTATGTATTAACTATTTGTGTTTTCTGATTTTTAAATCCCAGCTGACCAGGAAATTTGAGAGGAAGGCATCATCAGTTACACCTGTTTTGATTGATGGGCCTCCTGGCCTTATAGCTTATATACAAAGTTCTACTTACTTATTAATGCCTTGCTTACCAAAAAAATATATACAAGTAAATAATGAAGCGTAAAAAGAAAATAGGCTCCCAAAAATGATAAATGCAAAGTACGTGAATTGTAAGTGTTTAACTTTAGCTCTGAGCTTCAGGACAGTCAATATCACATTCATTACTACCTGGAAAATACAAAAGAACTCCTCAGAGGAAATTAAACATTACCTGGCATCAAATATTTAAAATAACTGTTCTTATTTTAAAACTAATATACTTTTGGGGCTCCTGGGTGGCTGTGTCAGTTAAGCATATGACTTCGGCTCAGGTCATAATCTCACAGTTCGTGGGGTTAAGCCCTATGTCAGGCTCTGCACTGACATCTCAGAGTCTGGAGCCTATATAGGATTCTGTGTCTCCCTTTCTCTCTGCCCCTCTGCCTCTCATGCTCTGTCTCTCTCATTCTCTCTCTCAAAAATATATAAATATTAAAAAAAAATTTTAATAAAAAATAAAAGTAATATAGTTTTGTTGTAAAACATTTGAAAAGAAGTGCACACAGAATGAAACAAATATTATCTGTGATGTCATCAGCCAGCATTAGCCACAGTATTGCTAACATTTAATTGTAGAGCCTTTCAAAAATTTTCAAGCATGACTATAATTTTAAATTATGTTTATACTGCCAGATTTCTTTTTTTCCTTATAGCATATTATAAGCATTTCTCCATCATTAAATAGTCTTCTGTTAAACAAACTAACACAGAATTCTTAAAGATTTCTCAAAAGAACTTCACAATTATTGACATATATTCAATAGTACAATGGGTAGTTACCGAAACCAATATCAACCATGTGCCAATTATTGTGTAACACTTTGTTGTTTTCACGCTTAGCCAGAGTTGATGATTAAAATCAAAGATAAAATTTTATTAATTGAGATGTCCTCTAGTGCATTTGAAATGTAGCTGATTTCATAAAAATTCTGCTGATGTAATTTTTAGGAACATGTATTGCATAGCTTAGCATTTGTAAGGAAGAGGGAGAAATGCTGAAACACTGGAGTCTTTTTTTTTTTTAATGTTTATTTATTTTGAGAGAGAGAGCAAGCCAGCATGTGCATGCATGAGCAGGGGAGGGACAGAAAGAATGGGAGAGAGAGAATCCCAAGCAGGCTTTATGCTATCAGAGCAGAGCCAGAGGCAGGGCTCTGCACCGGGCTCAATCCCACAAACCATGAGATCATGAGCTGACCTGAGATGGAGTCAGATGCTTAACCAGCTGAGCTACCCAGGTGCTCCTGAAACATCCAAGTCTTAACTAAAGGGGAGAAATGCCTGAGCTCCCTTATCTAAGTGTACCGTGTGCCCAATAATTAAGGCTCAGACAGGATTCTCTCTGCTTTCTTGATAGCTTAGCATAAACTTAAATATCCTTCTCTAGCTTCCTAGCCATTGGTCAGCCAACATCAGGGAACAAGTTGAGATCACATTCTCCATCAGTCTTCAGTTTAGTTTATTTGGCTCATAGAAACTACTAAACTCACAAACTATATCAGGGAAATGGAAGATAACAGAGGAGCCTCTTGAGATCATGGTCCTCAAACTCCAGTATGTAGAACAATCAGTGGGATAACTGTTAGTAAAGATTCCTGGGCCCCTCTTCAGAGATTCTGCTTTAATGTAGCAGGAGTAAGGCCCAGGAATGCAAATATCTTCATTGTAACATTCTTATACTCTGGCGGAAGCTCCAGAAAGTTGTTTTCCCAATTCCTGAATCTTCTGGTCTATGTTCCTCAAATGTGGGTATAAGCCCCCTCTAATGTTTATGAGTATGCCAGTGGATTGGTGGAGTCACAAAATCAACATGTTGTATCTTCTTAGAGTGTCAGTTTTATACATAGATTTGAGAGTAGAAGAAAATATTTAAAATGTAACATAGGGGGACCTGGGTGGCTCAGTTGGTTAAACGTCCAACTTCAACTCAGGTCATGATCTCATGGTTAGTGGGTTCAAGCCCTGCATTGGGCTCTGGGCTGACAGCTTGGAGCCTGGAGCCTGCCTCGAGTTCTGTGTCTCCTTCTCTCTCTGCCCTTCTTCTTCTTGTGCTTTGTTGTGCTCTCTCTCTCTCTCTCAAAAATAAATGTTGAAAAAAATTTTAATGTAACATAGATCAGAATACTAAATTCACATGAATTTTTACTTTATTTTAATTTAGCTCTACCCCTGACATGGGGCTTGAACTCATAACCCCACAAGATCAAGAGTCACATGCTCCACCGACCAAGCCAGCCAGGTGCCCCCATATGAATTTTCAGTATAAATCAGAGACTTCAGAGGAATTTCTCAATTGGGTCTATATCCCATATTTCAGAGGTCTACATTTACCTTCCTTTACTGTCATAGAGCAACTCTAATAGAATATCTTAATTAAGATTGTTTATATTATAGCCCCTGAAAAGTGTGAATATAAACAGCTAGTGGTATGGAAAGTGTAAATACAAAGTGCCTCTTCAAAAGATAATGTGAGTGATTGAATAATAATTCTTTAAGCATTCTCTTTTCTTATTTAGAAAAGCATTTCTGTGTTGCAGATGGACTGTCTTGTGTTGAGCCTGAGCCATCTCAGGTGCCAGGTCACAGTTCTAGAGACCATCAGCAAGGTAAGCCCCCTCTTCTCAAGTCCCTAAAAGCAATGACGTCCTCACACTCTGATCCATTTGCCACTGAGATAAGGAAGACAACTGATGATTCCATATCTAAAGTCCTAGACTGGTTTAATCGAAGTTGTCATTCAGAAGACAATAAGTCATCTCTCCAACATCCCCAAGGAATAGAGCCCAAAGAAGAAATAGACTCAGAATCACGGGTTGCTACTACCTTGGTGACAGATGACACCAGTGTAAAAGAAAGTGGTTCAAAGGCTCTATTATCTGCCAAAGTTAAACTGACACCTGTGGAATCTGATTTGACATTCCAGGAAAAGGGAAATATGCTACCTTCTGGAAATTGCCAAAATAATAATGTGAATATCAAACCCAAACCTATTAATTTGTTCCAACAAGGCAAGGAAGGTCCAGGCATATTGCAATCATGTGAAATCTATGACCCAAATCAAGGGAGTAAAACTATGGACTATAGCCAAGGATCGAAAAACATAGGAGAAGGAAATCGGGTACTTCCCCCAACCAGTAACTATTCCTACAGTGCTGTCACAGGACCTGATGCAGAAGACCAAGTTCCATGCAACATTAAAGCTATTGGCACCTTAGGTGAAGAAGAGCCTAAGCTTCATGGTTTTGAAAAAAGTAGAGGAAACTCAGAAGTGAATTTTGACTCTTCAACACTTGTCAAAGAACCAAGTTTGAAAGACAACATGAAGACAGAGAAAAAGAGCAAAGAAGAAGATACATACATCCTGAAAGCTTCCTTAGAGCCAGAGTATATTGAGTCACCACATGGAATTGCCAAAGACAAATCTTGGAAGAAGCCTGAAGTCCAATTACAGGATGCTGTTGAGGCTCCCAAGAACCAAGTACAAAGAGAGAAATACAAAAGAGTAAGTGACAGAATATCTTTTTGGGAAGGTGAGAAAGCTGCTGCTAAATTAACTCATAAAGAACCCACATCATCATGCAGTCAAGGGCGACCTTCTGCTAAAGCATATCAGCCTGTGAAGTCCATGGACAATTTATCTACAGGCCAGACTGAATATAATCAAGTCATTAGCAAACAAGTGGTCCTAGATGACAATGGCCACATAGCCCATCTCTCCAGCTTTTATTCCTCGAATAAATCTAAAGAGACCAGGCCTCAGAAACCAGGTCCATCCAAAAATTATCCTTCAGTTGACCAATCAGGTGAAATGTCTCCTTTTCAGAATAGGATAAATGAGCCTATAAAAATGTTGCCAGAGGCTGAGAGCTGGCATTATAAAAGGGATCTTACTTTACCATCATGGCAACATCCTTCAAATGTTGCGAATAGAATATATACCCCTTTGGAGAAAGACAGATCCCTAATTGGTGAATCAAATCCCAACTTTAAAGTTATGTCCCTAAAAGAAAGAATGGATGAACCCAATATGGAACAGGTCTATAATCACTCTCAATTTGAGAATTTGAGAAAGTTTTGGGACTTAGGAGCCAATACAAATAGTCAAGACAATGTTGAGAAGAATACTACCATAGTAAGCCAAAAACCTTTGGTGCCTTTTAATAGCCAGAAACACAAAGAACTCAGTGACATTAAATCATCAGGAAAAAATATCCATGAAATAGGGACACTTCCAGGTAAAAAAAAATTACCAGCAAGAGAGGAAATTGAGAAATTAAATTCAAAGTGCACACTCCAGGTGTTACCAGACGAAACCACATTTCCATTGAGACCATCCAGAAAGTCTGCTCATCAGTTGCCAGGAAATGAGTCATCAAAGGAAAATGCGAAAAAGAATACGGAATGGTTTGTTACACCAGTGTTCAAGGAAGAAAAGGATTACTCAGACCAAGAGATACAAGAATCAATAGTAAAAACAAGTGTTTTGTCTAAAGACTACAAAGACACTTTTAATGACAACTTACAGAAGTTACTTTCAGAAGCTTCATCACCAGCCATGCAAACTTCTGTTGGAAAAGTTCATGAAAAACAAGTGCCTGAACGAGAGATTTCTGGAAATAAAACATGGCCTCATGACACAGATTTTGTTGATACTGAGGGAGAAGACAGAGGACATGAGGAGATCATTAATGAGCATGTAGACAAAACAGTAGCTCCTCCAAAGGTCAAACCGAACACTTTGACTGCTAGTCTAGACAAACTCCTGAAGGAAGCAACTGGGACTTCACCTTCTCCCTTACCAACCATGTTAGAACCTGTTACCACTGGGATCAACTCTGAGCCTGAAGAGAGTAGAGTTTATGAAAAAGGGATAGAATGGAGTCACAACATATCAGACTATCAAAAAGAGATAATAGCTCCTTTTCCAAAAGGGGAAGAAACTTTGGGAAATGCAGCTCTCCTTCAGAAAGCTGAAAGTGGTGAGTGCCAGCTAAACATGGAGGATTTGTGTCAGATGGCTGCAGAAAGTTCTCACTCATTGGGTCGACCTTCTCATCTATACAGAAAGGATTCTTTTGGGGATGTGGCCAACTCTCCCCAAAAGATGCCTTATTCCAGGGATGCTCATCTTGCTCCCCAGGATAAGGCATTACCTTCACAAAGGGAAATTTCAGAGACTGTGGAAAAAGTCATTCTTCCACCTAACCCTGCCTTGAAGTATGTAAATGCTACATTACAAAAGCTACTTAGAGAAGCTTGGTTGAGCTATCCAGTTGGGAGGGGAGTAGTGCCTGGAGAAGTAAAAGCAGAATTTCCTGAAGGAGTTGAGGCAGCAGGTAGCCCCCAGAATTCTACACCATGGGCTATAACGGACATTTTAATTCCAGACAGAAAGGATTTTTATCCCTTCACCGTAGTTCCTGATAAAACTCATAAAATTGGATCTTACTTAGCTGCCCGAGTATCTCCATCAGAACAAACCCTTTGTTCATCTGATTGCACTGTTACTCAGTATGGCAAAAAGTTATCCCAGGAAGTGGCAGAAATTGTGAAGGAAACAGTTATTCAACCTAAATCAGAGTTCCTAGAATTCAGTGCTGGCTTAGAAAAACTACTGAAGGAAGCAGTTGAAAGCCCCTCCTCAAAAAATGAAAGTGATACAGGGACTCTTTCTCCATCAAAGCTAACAGGTAGTACTGAGGTGCCCAGGCAAGCTGCTTCTGAATTCCATCCTGAGGAAATCAAAGAAACAGTAAAAAAGTCTGAGGTGCCATCAATAACTGAGAGTGCTTTTGATATGGGTTTTGAGAAACTTTTTAGAGAAGCATCGGAAACTCCTTCTTACCTGCTCCAGTTGTCAGTGAAGGAAGAAACTCCCGAGAAGGAGTGTCCACAGTCAGAGCAGGACAGTTTCTTGAAGACAGTGCCCCATTTTTACTGGACAGCCTCAGAGGCCTCTGAAAGGAAGCTTAAGAATAATGTTCTCAAATCTCAAGTCAACCAGTGTGATGAAGTGTTGGGCAGACACCAAGCTATGACTGATTTATCAGTAGATCTTTGTGGTCCTGACAGTGGGGTTGAGATCTTTGGAACCCCACAGCTCTTTGCAGAACATAAAATAGGGGTCACTGAAACTATAATAGCCCCAGAGGACAGGGACAGTGAAAGTCAGGTTGCAGGGGTTCAAGAAGGGACTTTTCAGGAACCTGGCTTTGAAAAGGCTCCTAAAGCAATGAGTGTGTCCACAAATAGGCAACCCATTTCTATCCTGACAGACAAAGCAAACCCTACAAAAACAAGTAAAGTTGAATTGATTCCGGCATCACCATGTAAGAGAGAAGAGAAAAAGGAAGAGAAAGAAGGTTTCTCTGACTCTGATTTTTCAGATGGAAACATTGGTTCCAATGCAGAAAGCTGGAGAAATACCTCTAGTGAGCATTCTGATTTTTTTAACCTGTTGGTTAATGAATTGATTTGTGGAATGCTGATGTAAAAGATGATACAGTTTTTACAATTGAGATTAATTTGACATTCCAAGTGGTGCTAAATTCTTCATATCACTTTAGCTCTACCTAGCCTTTCTTAATGAAAAGCTACATTTCCTCTTATATTCTTCTTTTTTTTCAAGTTTATTTATTTATTTTGAGAAGGGGGGTGCAAAGAGAGAGAGAAGGAGAGGGAGAGAATCCCAAGCTGGCTCAGCATTGTCAGTGCAGAGCCCAGTGTAGGGCTCGAACTCACAAATCATGAGATCATGACCTGAGCCAAAGTTAGATGCTTAACCAACTGAGCCACCCAGCCTCTTTTTATTCTTTAATCAAATCAGTTACATAGAGACAGTTTTACCCACAGGCAGTGTTTCAGAATCTGACTTTATTCTCATTAATCACAATAAAATTTTTAGGTTTTAGAAGTATTTTTTAAAGAACTTTTTGGGTTTAGAAAGTACTTCTAAAACATCCTAGCTAGTTTTCCTCCTGGACATAATTAGAATTTCATTCTTAATGGGCAATCCACACAGAAGTCTCTAGTAAGATTTGTGGCAAGACAGTGCCACAAATGGACAGACATTTCCCTTTTAGGATGAATGTTTTACCACAGTAGGGGCTAAATACCAGGAACAAAGTGCAAGGTTGGAACTTTCTTTCCATCAGATACATAGTACTGTGGTGTTTTGTTGCCACTCTTTTCCTCTTGTGTTCAGTTATCTGCAGAATCTTTCCCTTCTCTAGAGTATGACTTTGGTCAGATGAATTCACCTGGTTCCACCTGAAGGCATCGCCTGGCCTGATGCATTTCTTTGACTCCAACTTTGGCCAAATGGATGAAGATCTTAATTGATTACCACATTCATCTGAGCGGACTTGGGGGTAGTGGTTTCAGCCAGGCTGTAAGACACGGGGCTTGTCTCTGTTTGCTATTGTGATCAACATGGGCATTTTAGAAAAGAAACCCAGAGACAAATAGGAATGAGAAGTTACCCAATTATAGTGATTAAATGATAAAGGATGCTCTTTGGGAGGGACATTTTAACCAAAGTTGCACAACAGCTAGTGTCAGTCACCCTCCTAGTAGTTTTAAAAATTTGTCATTTTTGAGTCCCCTCAGCATCGATGAGAATGAGTAAGTCTTACTGGGTGGATGACTTGTGAGGTTTGGTTTCCTTTGCAAGTAACTGTAGTCTTCTCTTCTTGAAAACTGACCAAAGTATCCCCTTTAATCCTAATTAATCAACTTGGAGCCCCTTTAACAAAGGTTGTTGGTAAGCAAAGGAAAGTGATATACCAGTCTCTGAAACCAGACATTTGCAAGAGTATAAGTCAGTATGTTAAACATGCTGAAGTAGACTTTTACTAAAGTACCCCATTAGAGACGAGGGTGAAGTGACCCTAAGAGGGTAAATTTGTACTTACTTTGGAGACTATTGCCTAGTGTATATAGGTTTGTTTATAGTATATCAGGATAACCAATTAGACAGTAAAAAGCCTATCTAAAAATGAAATAATATTAAATAACCACCCAGAGCTTAGAGAAGATATTTAAAATTCATAAGCCAATAAGAGGTATAAATTAGTACAGTTGTAATTTTATATCCCCTAACCTAAATTTTTATTTGAAAACAAACAGATGGGGGTAGGGTGGGAGAGGGAGGAACCTGGCTACAGTAGCACCACAATTTGGGTGAGCAACTTAACATGTTTGATATGTGGCTGAGCTCTTAACCAATACCTCAGTATGCTCCTTACCAAAAAAAAAAAAAAAAAAAAGTTTCCATGATTAAATACATTTGGAAATGCTGGGAAATTATGCACGTTATTAGCATATTAAAGTCTATAAGACGATCTGTAGTAAGAAACCTTTAAATCTGAACACAAAGCATCTCATATCTAATTCATCTTAGAGTCCATTTGCTCTAGAATGCCTGTTAACACTGGGGAGAAATGGGATGCATTTCAGGAAAGTACTGTGTGGAGAAGTGCTTCCCAAATTCATTGGCCCATTAATGAAATCATGCAGTGATTTAGCAAACATTTTTTGTTTTTAAGTAGGCTCTACATCCAACGTGGGAATTGAACTCACGACCCTGATATCAAGAGTCACATGCTCTCCAACTGAGCCAGCCAGGCGTGCCTGGCAAACATTTTTGAAGTGCTTATTGTCAGCCACTGTTCTAGGCACTAAGAATACAACAGTGATAAATGACAATATTCAGACCAGGGCTAATCCATGATGGAGTTTTCACTGTCAAAATGAAAAAGTTAAGAGCCATCTAGAGATATTTTTTTTATAACATTAGATGTATTTAATTTAAAGGACTATTCTTATTTTGAGATTATGCCCTTTTTCTTTTTTTCTTTTGGTCCTAACATGCCTTTTTAAAAAATGAATACAGGTATTAGTACATGATACAGCCACCTCCCCTTGACTTAATTACATAAAAAGTTGACTATTTCATGTCATTTCCCAACATTTTGTTGGAAACTTTACTACCTCATGAAACCCAAAAAGCCTACATTCTTCATCTGGGGAATTCGCCCATCTGTGTACCTGATTATACACAGATGTTAAACATCTGAATCCTGCCTTCTATGGTTTTCAGCTAATTGTTTTAATGCTCCTAAAACCACTTTGTGGTTGTCTTCAAAAGCTGGAAGTGAAGTGGAAAGATTCAAAGTCTGGCACAGAACAAATCATGTGCCTAAAATAGAGGTGTAGACGACTAAGAGATCACTCTTCTATTTATGTGGTAATCTTGTTTCTTTATGATTTATGCTTGCAAATATTTCTTGACCAAGAGAGTGGAGAAATTTTTCTTTTCTTTTCTCTTTTTTTTTTTTTGAGAAGTGCTTCATAGAGTAAATACAAGTATAGAGGCTTATAACATAATGCCTGCTTTCAACCTATGATATCAATTTCCACTGGTTTTTAAGAGTTTGGGTGTTTTTTGTATTGTGCAGTGTTCATCGATTTTGTCTTGTAACAGGTTCAGAAGAAGAACCCAGTCCTGTCTTGAAAACTTTGGAAAAGAGTGCTACTAGGAAAATGCCTTCCAAAAGTCTAGAAGACATTTCATCAGATTCACCAAGTGAGAAAATTTGCCCCACTGTTCATGCCCCAGTCTGAGCTTAAAAATGCTTATGTGCTCTTCTGTGGCCTCACCGCATGCTTGTTGTGCACTGAAGCCCCTAAAGGGGGCGTTAACGGATGAGAATAACCTTTCCAAAGTGAGCAGAGTGGCTGGAACTTTTAAAATAGTGCATGAGGTTTGGCTACTAGACACTAGGTTTCCTTGAATTGAAGAATCCAAGTTTGAGTGTTTATTCAAGTACAATGAGTTTTAAAAGATTGGGGTAGCTAGTGGTTCTAATAGTAATAGCTAAGATTTACTAAGCACTGTGTACCAAGACTTGGCTAAGCATTTCACATGCATTATCTCATTTAACTGGCATAAGCAACCCTATGAGGATGAATTGTTATTCCCATTTTAGAGATGAGGAAAATGAAGCTCAGAGAGGTAAAGTAAATTGCTTAGTGTCCTGCAGCAGAACTGTGATTCAGAATTAACAGACTAATACCAAGAGTAGTTATGAAGTGACCATGTTATATGTGACAGTGATGGATGTCTGATGAATTTTACATGATATAGAGATGAATGAGTCCCTAGCTTCAGGGACTGTCCTCTTTCATTCCTTCTTTTCACATATTTCTTTTAGATACTGGAACTATAAGCCCAAAGACTATCTGGCCTGCAATACTTTAGGCACACTGTTCCTGCCCCCCCCCCCCAACTGCTCCTTTAATTGGTGAAGGACTTCTTGAGTACTAACATAAAGGATAATATCTATAGGGACTTGTGAGCCACACAAGCAAATTTAGAAATTATGACTTCTAGGGGGTTTGTTCTTAATTGTTTTTAAACTAAGATGCACCCCTGGGAGTGCAGAGGGTCATGAGAAAATTTATTGAATGAAAGTTAACCACTGCCAAACTCATATGATTGAAAGTTGACCATTCTCATGTTTAGAATATGCTTTAGGCACCTGCAATTGAAACTAAAAAGTCTGAATTTAAAAAGGAAAAGGAAAAATCCATTAAATAATTCCTGAAAATCAGAGATTCTCAGGACTCTGAAGACAGTATTCCCAATTTAGGCAGTTCTATCCCCACTGGAGATCTTAGAATCTCGGGGTTAGAAGTGACCTTGAAGGTCACCCATTTTACACTCCTCCCCACCATGCAGGAATTTTCTATAAAGCCTCCTCAACAGGTGGCCAACCCCCTACATCCGCCTGAATGCTCCCACAGAAAGGGAGTCCAGTCCTTTGTTGGACCGCCCTAATTGTTCTTCCTGATGTTGGCGATGGGTCCTGAAAACAAAAACAAAAACAAAAAACTCAGCAACAATTGTCCAGTTTGACAAACCTCTTGCCTGTGAATCATGGGGATATTTTCATGGTGCAGCTTTAAAGTACTTAGGAATGTGTAGGGTTAAAAAAAAAATCACCATCAGCTGACGGGTATTCCTGCACGCTCCCTTCCAAATACCGATACCCACTCTCACACTAGCCTGCCAAGATTCCACTTAGCAGCTGGTCCCCAGTTACATCTCTTCAGTTGACTTCCCAAGCAAGGCTCCCAGAGGCTTACACAAATGATGATGCATGCACAGAAATATTTGTTAATGACCATGGGTTTGAGAAGGTGTTAGTCATGGCTAGCATCTTACCCTTTCCAGAAGAATAGAGAGGCTGTTGCAGCCCTGTGTTTTCTTCTGCCTCTGGCCGATTGCTTGCTCTTAGCTAACCCACTAACCCTTGGGAGTCCGTGTGCAGCAGTGTGCTGATGTAAGCTGCATCGGGGCTGAAATGGGAGCTCCCGCTATGGCACTGGTTCAAGTAGCTAATCTAAAGAGAAAGTATTTTGGGGAAGACATCTTGGTTGCACCCCTCACTGCATCTTGACTAATTGCTTCCAACTCCGGGGGCTTCCAGGGACAGTCTCATTGTTCTCTCTCGCCAAGGGTCAGCCGTGTTAACCATTTGTTAATTTCTCCTGAACAGATCAAGCAAAAGTAGATAATCTGCCAGAAGAATTAGTACGTAGTGCTGAAGATGGTAAATATCTTTACGTATTTGCATGTCTGTCTGGGGCGGTTTGGGCAGTCACCGGGACGCAGCTGTTGGATAAATAGAAGAACGTCATTTGCCACTATGTGATGAATGGTGCCTAAGTTATTATAAAATGGTTCTGACTCGGTGCATTTAATACTAACTATTTGTATTCTCAAGGCTTCTGCTGGTGATACCTTTGTGAGGATCTCATCAGAGACCCTTGGCAAGCGAGGGTTTCTATAAATAGGAAATTGTATTTCTATTGGTATGAGCTGATTTTTGCTACTCTGACTTGCAAAACTCCTTGCGAGGGCAGGAAGCATCGGGTGGGTTCCTGGGTTAAGTTATTCCTGTATTGGATTCGCACATCTCAGCATTTGGATCTCTCTGGCATAGCTGGTAAAGCTTTAACTTCAAAGGAAAGAGTCCCAGAACCAGAGTCAGGAACCTCCTTGGGTAATTTAAATAGCTAAATATAGACTGAGGTAAAATTTAACTGGTTCTGAATATCCAGGAGCCAGAGATTTTGAACTTTGTCAATGGATTATTACTGGGTTCAGTTATAAAATACATAGGGTAATAGTGCCTTTGGGGGGAAGGGATGGAAATGAGTCTGATCTTTATATTTTATAGCTCAGCATTTATGCAAATGTATAGTTTACATTTGTATACTAGAATTGTGTTTTCTAAATTGCCTTTACTATAATAAAAAAAAATGTGTATTAACTGAGTTTTCCATATAAAATGCAGCATCAGAGCTCCTCAAAGGTCATTCCTTACTTTTATGTCATAGTTTTATCTTTTTCATTTCATGTTTACAACAACTTCATGGAAGTAGGCGGGGCGGGGATTTTCATGGTCCTTTACTGATAAGAAAAGCTCAGAGAAATTAGGTGCCTTTCTAAGATCCTATAGCTGGTTGGTCAGTGGAGGGAGGTGGCAGCTAGAATCTCGGCTTCATTGCTCCTAGTGCAGTGCTCTTTGCATTTCCCAAGCTATGTGTGGCTCAGTGAATTAGAGGAAAGATGCTAAGCATCTCCTGTGCTGGATGTTGGATTTTTAGTTGAACAGGAGACCCTAAAGCGGCTAATGAAGAGTTACTCTGGGGATCAGATGAAAGCAAGCTAAAAACCCATCAGATGTATTCTTCAGTCTCTGTTGTGAAACTGACATTTGAGCTTTACTTTCATGTCTCTTTAATCCTTCTGTTAAAATGGTATTTATTCTCAATGTTGCTCTTCTGAGTAGATCAAAAAGCAGATCAGGAACCAGATACAAATGAATGCATACAAGGAAGTGAGTAGCAGGATCTTTCTCACAAATGACTAAATGTTGCCACTTTACATGGTGTTAAATATACTGAAATAACTAACACTATTAATAACACAGTATTTATTATTGGTACTAAACTCTTGCAGCTTATAAAACTATTTCATTCTGGCAAGCGTTTTATTAAAAACATTTTACTGCTGTCAGTGTTGAAAGATTAATTCACGGTTCCACTGAGGAAGAGTTATGTACTTAAACAATTTTTATGTAGACACACACACACACACACATATGTGTGTGTGTATTTTATATATAAATATATACATGTATGTTATTGCTGAGTATTATACTTTTGTACATCTCTCTGCTCTTTGAGTCTTGGCTTAGAATGAAGTTGGCACCTTGTCTTATCACTTGACTTTTATGTTGCAGTATATGGTCTTGAGTATTGGATCTCTTGTGGCCTTTACACAAGACTGTAGACATGACACAATTTATGAGTTATTTAGACATAAGAAAGAATTGTACTTTTACAAGTATGTGGTATGGTTGTATATGCCTCTCTCCATATCTATGGAAGCAAATTTTATTATGTCCAGGGTTTAAGCTCAAACTGGACTCAGTATATATTCAATATATAAAGCAAGTGAACATCTGAGTTTTAAGAAGTAAGTGTATACTTGTGGTGGCTAATGTCCATCAGCTAATTAATATCCACCACGAATCAAAAGTAATGATTATTTACTCTTTTCTGTTCAATCTTAAGATTGAGGTACTTAACTCTGACTACTGTCTCAAGGACAAATAGCACATTTAAAGGGAGTTGATGGGCCTTGCAAAGGATGCAGATAATGCGTGTGTGTCTTCTAAGCTTCTCGCTTTCAGTCAGTTTCATAATGCTAGGTGCTGGAGGTATGAAGACAATGATACACATGTCTGCCCTCAGGAGTCTACAAGATTTTTATTGACAGTTTGCCAACAGTCTGGATGTGCTAATAAGTCTTAATGAGAACAGCAGCTAACTGAAGGAGCCATTCGATAGAGAAACAAAGTGCTGATGCTAGAAGGCAGTGACATCTAGTCTGAAATCTGAAACTTTGCTCATAAGGTCATGCCAGAGAGGAAGGTGTTGAGCTCTGGCACATGACCTGGCAAAAGGACACTCCAGGCTTCAGATCTTAGTGTGTGTTCTCTGTCCAGCTGCTGCAGAGGAAACAAAACTCCTGCCCCTTGGGGTTGTTGGGTAAAGAGATTTCTCCAGTTGCTTTTGAACTGGCAGATACTTAGGTATGGTCATCTTGTTTTATCTTGTTACATTTTGTTCAACAGTTAGCGGAGGAGTGAAAACAGTAACATGGACATATACGCCAATGTACCTGTGTCTTCATTCATGACCCAGCTTAGGTCAAGCCACGAAGGCTAGTCATGTGCTGAATTCTGGATGTATTGATTTCTCTCTTATTTTATATTATCCAAGATGACTTTAATGTCTGGGCTGAGACTATTGCTTTTCTCCAGTGAAGACTGTATTCTTACCAAAAAACAAAATGAAATACATGATCAAAACATAAATAACTGAAGCCTAATAAATGTAAAACTGACTACATTTGAGGAGCAGATGTAGATTTTGCAAATAATGGGAAGCAGTATTACATAAGTTTTGTGTACTCATTGGGCTGTACTGTGCCCTCACGGGACCTAGTCTTACACCACTTCAGTGTAAGTCACCTGAATATGCACACATACATATTATTGTTTAATGGGAAGCAATTGAAAAAGGTATCATTTCATGAGTCACCGTAAAATGTGTTTCGATACATTTGTGAGCCAAAGGCTAGGTGAGAACTATGTGAATAAGAAAATATTTAATATATATAGTTCAGTTTTCAGTTTTCCTTCATTAGATTTCTTTTAACCAAACATGAATTTAGCTAATGCTTAGGGCTGAATTTGAGGCTTTTGAGTTATATATAGAAATATAATTTGATTTTTTATCTATTTTCCTGGTATCCTTTGACTGCTAAAACCAAGTCAGTATATTCCAGCACATGGAATAGGTAATTTAAGGATTATCAGACAATATTTACTTTTTTAGCAAATAATTATATAGAGAGTATACTATGTGCCAGGCACTATTCTAAGGGCCTTGAAACATGTTAACTCATATAATATGCAAGCTCTGATTCACTGTAAGAAAAGCTTAGACACTAATTCTTTCTTTCTTTCTTTCTTTCTTTTTTTTAGTTTATTTTTTGAGAGAGCACGCATGAGAGAGAAGGGGCCAGGAAGAGAGAGAGGGAGAGAGAGAGAGACAGAAAGAGAGAGAGGGAGAGACAGGTAGAATCCCAAGCAGACTCTTCACTGTCAGAATGGAGTCCATCGTGGGGGCTTGAACTCACAAACTTCAAGATCATGACCTGAGCCAAAATTAAGAATTGGATGCTTAACCACCTGAGCCACCCAGGTGCCCCAGACACTAATTCTTAAAGAAGGAAATAGGTTTCTAACTAGAATTACACAAATGAGGAATAAAATTCATCATCTCATTGTGACTTCCACGTATATACTTACTGTATCAAAGGGTATCTAAATTAAGGTGTCTAATAAGTCTAAACAATTTGTTTAAAAAAATAGTTTGGAATCATAGTCTTTCATAATTCTGAGTGAGAAACACTATCAGAGAAGTGATCCTCATAATCACTGAACAAACAAGCCTTCTCTTAGATGCTCAGTAGCCAGGACACTTTTATGATTGAGTTGTGTACGGAGATCCTTGCTGTCCAATGAAATAGTTTTTCAGCCTGCAGCATGTTTTAAAAATACATCTCAAGGAGATGAACCAATAAATCACACATCGTGTGGTTCAAATCTCTGATGTGAAAAATAAGTAAAACTGATTCACAATGTCTCTATGTTTTAATAAATATAATCAACTCCAGCTCCAGATTAATAAAAATGAACAGTTTTTAAATTAATTCTTATTTTCAATTGGTTCATCTCCTTACTAGTTCTCTCTATATAATTTATGAAAACTGCATGTTGCTTATCTTAGGATCCTGTGCATGTGAACTACTGTGCCTTTAACCTTTTTATAAAAATTTCTCATTCATAGATGAAAGAAAAGTGTGTTTTCAACTTATGCTTTATGTTTGTCCAAAATTGTAAGGATAATTTTGAATGGAAATGCTGCTGTTTAGTTTCCACAGTGCCTTCACAACCTGATAATCAGTTTTCCCACCCTGACAAACTCAAAAGGATGAGCAAGTCCGTTCCAGCATTTCTCCAAGATGAGGCAAGTTTGTCTTTTGTAATTTCAGAAAAATGGAACCAAATCGGTGAGTTTGTTCTGCCAAGGTTGGTGTGTTTTTATTCAGCTGTGGCAGAGACCAAAGAGGTCAGCAGGACTGACCCATGAACTTTCCTGTCAATAAAGGTAGTGTTGTTGATCCTGGAACGAGGCATGGCATGTCTCATTTGACTCAAACGGCAACTCATTTTGGTGGTGAAGTCAAATTGCGTTGATTTTGGAATATGACTTTTGTTTCAAAGTGGGTACAAAATAAGAAACCCCTACAGAAATATGTTGGTGTGAAATAACCACTCTTTAGTTTACAGTAGAGTTGATTTGTGAAAGCTTAGTCTGGGTAGCATGACTAGCTTGAAAGCATTTGGTAAAGTAATAGAGTGACAATTATACAGCAGACTTTAAGGATATCTCCTGGGCATAGACAATTTGTGTACATTATCTCATTTATTCCTCCAACAAGCCTAGAAGGCGGGCACCATCATTATCCCCAGACTTTACAGGTCAGGAAACACCATGAGAGGTAAATAACATCACTCATCTAGAAAAGGGTTGAACTAGGACTGGAGCCCAGATCCGATTATCATGGTTAGCCATTATGCCTAGTGCCTCAGGTCAGAACAGGACTATTATCTGCTATTCCCTGAATACTTTGTAAATACCAGGCACTTAATATTCATTCTGATATCTAACTGTCACTAACTAAATGTGGTAGGTACATAAAACAGGAAAGTGCCTGAGATGTTAAATAACTTTCCCCAAATCCAACAGCTGCTAAAAAGTAGACCTAGGACTTTAACTTAGGTCCTTTGACTTAGTTAAGATTCCATGTTCTGGGTTGGGGGATGGGTTAAAGAGGTGAGAGGGATTAAGGAGTGCACATGTCACGATGAGCACTGGGTGTTGTATGGAATTATTGAATCACTATATTGTACACCTGAAACTAATATAACACTGTAAGTTAACTAGAATTAAAATAAAAACTTAAAATTCCCCCCCCCCCAAAAAAAATAAAAGATTCTATGTTCTTGCAGCCAGGTAGTTAGGAGCTTGGAGTCAGACACTCCTACTTCTGGCTGTGCTACAAATTTGCTGTGTGACTATGGGCAAGTTTCTTACTTTCCCTGTGTCTGGGAAACCTGATTAGGTTGTGAGGAGTCAGTGAGATAATGGAGGGAAAACACAGGGCATCGTGCCTGACACATAGTGAATACCCAGTAAACATGAACTGTTACTATTTTCAGTTCGGGTCTGATTTTTGATGGTAAAATTAAAAGCTTTATCCTCAAGCATTCTCTTTTTTTTTTTTTTAATTTTTTTTTCAACGTTTATTTATTTTTTGGGACAGAGAGAGACAGAGCATGAACGGGGGAGGGGCAGAGAGAGAGGGAGACATAGAATCGGAAACAGGCTCCAGGCTCTGAGCCATCAGCCCAGAGCCCGACGCGGGGCTCGAACTCACGGACCGCGAGATCGTGACCTGGCTGAAGTCGGACGCTTAACCGACTGCGCCACCCAGGCGCCCCTCAAGCATTCTCTTAGTAGATGAAATATGAGGAAAGTTCTAGACAGCATATAAATTACATATCTCTTGCCTGACCTCCTGGCCTTCCCTTTGTCTATTCTTGGGCCTTAGATGAACTGTATCTGCAAATATTCACCCCTGCTTATGCATAACAGCCCACATTATAGTTCCTTTGAAAAGAATCACTCATTCTTTGAAACTAAATCATTAGTTGGAAGCCACTGGTAGGCACCTCATGGAGTTCCTGTGGTTTTATACCTTTGTAAACAGGCTTTGGTCTTGGTTGGTCATATGAATAAGCTATATAATAACTGAAGAGGCAAGTGATACCAGTTCTGGTTTTTCATTCTCCTCCTTCACTTTTAATGTGCTGCCTCACAGCTCCACACAAAGGAGAGTCCAAGTCATTTGAGTTTGTGCATCAGAGATGCCAAATTAAGCTGTATAATTTTGTCTTTCAAAGCACATGGGTCAGACTAAATGTTAAAGGAAGTGGACATGAAACCAGGCCTTGTGCCTTTGTCCATTATCCCTTTGAGGCTTAGTTTAACATCAGTCACATTTGTTGAGTACATGCTATGTGAAAATTGGTGTTCCAGGTCAACAAGACAGGATCCCATCTTTCATGAATTCACTAGTGACCTGATATACTAGGTAGACCATAGTGCATGATATAATAGAGGGAAATGGACTGTAAGCATGTGGGGAGAGGGTGTGACAACAGAGACATTTAAAGGGTATGGTGTTTTGTTGTTGTTGTTTTTAAATCCTTGAGGGAGGATATTTTTCTTATCCATATAAGTCATAAATTTTGTTTTTCTTTAACTCCTTAACTCTGCATTTGAATTGGCATCTGTTATATTGATACATAATTGCATGGCCCCAGAGTATGTTGGCATGAACTAACTACTCCATACAGATGTTTCCCTAACTCCACTGAACTGCTCCATAAACTCTCTAACCCCAAAAGGAACACATTCTGAATCATGAATTTTTAAAGGTACTGTCTGATAAACTTTAGCTCTGAATATAATAAAATTTATTATTGCCACTTTTTTTTTCTTGACCCAGGTAAATATTTCCTGGGACATATTTAAAATAACACTTTAAAAAATTGTTAAAATCTAATGTGGGTAGAATTTAATACATGTTAATAAATGTAATTTAATATATACTTCCCTATAGCAATAAAAAGATAAGCACAATAGCACTATGAAAATACATGAGGTGGTTTAGAATTCTTAAATATGTATATATATAAGTTCTAGTTGAAACAGATCAAACTAGCATTTATTTTTCTAGTTTAATAGTGTCTCAAGTAAAAGATTTGAATTTTAGGGAAGACAGGCTATGTTAATAATGAGGAATTATGCACGACATTTTATGTTTTGATAGTAAGTCTTAGACCTTTTATTGTGTGGGTAAAGTTAACTTCTCATATCTATCAGTAAAGTTCCCCACGTAACCTAAATACATATACTAAGACAGTAACAAGAAAGCTCACAGTAATGCTGCCTTCTGTAGCACTATGGGCCCACCTTGTAGGTGAAAAAAAAAAAATCACTTTGTTATTTTGGTAGCAAAGCACTGCTCTCCTCCTTAGGTGAGGTCCAAGATAGACCACCCATTTCATCCTAAATCCCATTCCCTGGTGATTAGCACGAGTGTCTTTTGACCTTCAGAAATGTTGACAGATCCCTGGGATACCAAGATACCATATTTTTCTAAATTGAGATTCTGATCTTCACTCATCCTGAATTTAAATTTTGTGTATATTATATGATGTTTTGTAGAGTGATGACAGAGAAACAGATACAGCATCAGAAAGCAGTTACCAGATCAGCAGACACAAGAAGAGCCCAAGCTCTTTAACCAATCTTAGCAGCTCCTCTGGCATGACGTCCCTGTCTTCTGTATGTAAACAAAGGCTCCGTGTTAATATCTCTCTGCTTCTGTGAACCTTGCTCTGCCGTGCTCCTTCTTACTATAAAATGGCTCCCATTGTATTCCCAGATTCCAAGGGCACTAGCTTTTTCTCTAACCCACAATTAGCTTCTGGCTAGCTAAATCTTTGTTTTTCTTTTTTTAAGCATAAAAAGAGTTCACATCCATTATAAATGAATATGTTTTTTGGGATGTAAGTGCTTTAGAAATAAGCCTAAATTACCAACAAGATGAACCACTGCATTTTTCTCTGCAACAAATGGGGTAACTATTGTTAAGTTCTGCTTATATTAGATATGTTTTATATTCTCTTTGCAGGTTTAGAATTGTATCTCTCTTTTAGCAAACCTGATGAATAAAGGTACTGATTCACATAAAAGAATAGGATTTCTTTGCCTTACAGAAGGATTTAGAACAGGGTTTTAAAAGGAAATCTACTTAAGTGTATTCAGGTTGGCTTTAGAAAATTTGACCCTACCTAGAACTTCTTTCATAAAGTGAGATCAGTCATTGTGCATGTAGTATGTGTGTAGAAATATATATATGTAAATATATCCACATACACTTACCAAATAGTTCTCTGATATACATAAACATGCACATATCTCACCAGGTATGCTAATCAAATGATAAAACTGTACTTAAATTCTTACTAGCCTCCCATTTCTCAAACTTTAAAAAAAAAATCTGTTTAAATTGAATTTCTGCTGATAACAATCAAATGTTTGGCCTTGGGAAGGCTTTCAACTGCCTTCATCAATCATCCATTCTCTACCCTTCCTGACCTCTAAAGGCGTATGGCCCAGTAAGCATTTTCCTAGATTTAGTGGATGAGTAACATAGTAAAATTCCTTTTTAGTGCCTTGGAAATTTGATAGAGCAATGTGTCACTGTGATTTGTGTGCCTGGGGTTTCTCACATCCTCTTTCTTTAATGTCTTAAATACTAAGCATGCCTAAAAATGGAACTTTGAATGCCCCCCACCATAAAAATCCCCCTGCTTTGAAATGAGCCAGTATCTAAATAACTTTGCATTTCACTTTTCATCTGTATCTTTTAGAGGCATTTTTTTTTTTTTACACACTAGTTGTGCCATATATTACGTCAGGTTGTCTGTGTTGGCCTGTCTTTATGCCATATTTTATTAATTGCCTTAAGTGCAAACTAGAGAAATAATGGCAAGCAAAGATTATATTCATGATCCTTGTATTGGATTTGTGAAAGAGATAGAAACAAACACTGTGTGTTTCGGATGCTTTCAGGTGAGCGGCAGTGTGATGAGTGTTTACAGTGGAGACTTTGGCAATCTGGAAGTGAAAGGAAATATTCAGTTTGCAATCGACTATGTGGACTCATTGAAGGAGTTGCATGTCTTTGTGGCCCAGTGTAAAGACTTAGCAGCAGCAGATGTTAAAAAACAGCGCTCAGACCCGTAAGTACAATTTGAAGTAACTGTTTTCTCTTAGTTATTCGTAATCTTGCAGAAACTGGCCAAGAAAGAAAGAAATTGAAGGGAGGGTATGTGTGTGACTGCATCAAAAAGAAATGTTTGACAAGAACAGTTTGGGGAAAGTGCTGTTTTATTTACTTTATAAATTCATATGCCAAAGTTATTAAACTATAAAAATGTCAGAGAAGCACAAAATATTTCAAGTTGGAAGGGACCTTTGAGGCCATCTTGTCCCATTCATTCTTTTAACAGATAAGGAAATTAAGGCCAGAAAAGATAAGTGACCTATTTACATAAATTCAGAGAGTCAGCAGCAAAACTGGGAATAAGGGCTTAAACCCTAATCTGTTCCCATGACTCTCAAACTTCTCTAAAGTTAGGGGCATGTAGGGGCATACTTCAGAATGTTCAGTGGTGCAGGAACAGTTAAGATTCTAGACTGAGGTAGATTCTAAATTTAACTTCTATTTTACAGAAGAACTTTAGGGGGAATTACCAACTCGTCTTTTAAAGATTTTTTTTTTTTCAACGTTTATTTATTTTTGGGACAGAGAGAGACAGAGCATGAACGGGGGAGGGGCAGAGAGAGAGGGAGACACAGAATCGGAAACAGGCTCCAGGCTCTGAGCCATCAGCCCAGAGCCTGACGCGGGGCTCGAACTCCCGGACCGCGAGATCGTGACCTGGCTGAAGTCGGACGCTTAACCGACTGCGCCACCCAGGCGCCCCCCAGCTCGTCTTTTAAATCAGAGGCTTAATTGATATTTCAGTTTATTTGCAAAAATTGAGTACATTCCTCACTTATCCTTATGCAGAAGTCAGATTCTTAATTATTTTGCTGGTATAAGCCTAATCCTTCATGCTTTTATTATAAAAACAATTGGGGCCAGTATACTTTTTTCCCCCATTGAATGTGGCTTGATTAGGTTGGTGCTAAGAGTAATTTTTGTTTTCAAAAGGCAGTAACAAAACTTTTTTAAAAATTCTGTAAGCACCAGTCTTTTCTTAATTGGAAACAAGCCAGTAAAATTAAGCACTACATTAGAGGTCTGTCCCCCACCACCCTCCATATCAGATACGGCCAAAGAAAAAAGGAGTTCAGGAAATATCCTTTAAAAATTTTTAAAACAATTATGAAATGATCAATTCTGCTGCAATGTGTTTAAACGTTTAAGTATAAAAGACATTAGTGAGAACATTCATTTACTTATCACTTTTCTGAGTGTCATGAATTATTTCTGTCAATTACCAATGCATTTTTCAAAGTAGAGATAGAAACATGACTTTTATTTTCTCTGACCTTCTTGTCTTTCCACTTCTCTTTTTAGATATGTAAAGGCCTATCTGTTACCAGACAAGGGCAAAATGGGCAAGAAGAAAACACTTGTAGTGAAGAAGACCTTGAATCCTGTGTATAATGAGATACTGCGGGTATCTATGAACTCTCTGTCTAGGAAAATCCTAAATAATGATGTGTCACTGTGATTATGTGTAAATAGCCATGTTGTCTAAAATTTTTTTAATGTGTGTTTATTTTTGAGAGAGAGGGACAAAGAGACAGAGTGTGAGCAGGGGAGGGGCAGAGAGAGCGGGAGACATAGAATCCGAAGCAGGCTCCAGGCTCTCAGCTGTCAGCACAGGGTCCAACTCAGGACTCCAACTCACTGAGATCATGACCTGATCCAAAGTCCAACGCTTAACCAACTGAGCCACCCAGGTGCCCCTAAATAGCCACGTCTTCTTGGGTAGTATCTCTACAAGTGAAGTCAGTCACGGGGAGAGAAAAAGGGAAGGAATAAACATTTTCTGACAAACTGCCTTGCATGAGACCATACACCTTGAATGTTGTTTGCGTTCTGTCATGCATTCTCTACATAGGCCACCAGGAGGATACTGCCTGCACCTCACAGATGAAGCAGGTGAAGCTTAGAGAAACAAAGGAAATTGCTCAAAGACACACAGCTGACAGAATTGAGCATCGTAAAAATGATTTACCACGAGCATAATTCTGATCATGTTATTTCTCTGCTTAAAATCTTTTAGGATTCCCATTACCCTTAGCGGCAAGTCCATCCTTCTTAACACGTCACCAGTCCCTCCACAACCCAGGCTCCAGCCTCCTCTTTTCAATTTCAGTCTTTGTTCAGGTCACCCTGATTCCTTTCTGTTCTTTGGAGGAACTGACTACATTTTCTCACACTGCTGGACTTCCTGTTCCATCTGGCCAGAGGGCTCTTTCCCACATTCTATCCCCAACTACCTCCTACAGCCTTAAATGCCTCTTCCTATGAGAGGCTGTCCTTAACCCATCAGGCCACCTTGCGGTCTGCTAGCCTCAGTCACCTTGTTCTATATTAGGCTTTGTTAACACTCAGCACTTGAACTACTAGCCTCATTGTCTGCTTTCCCATTAAACTGTGAGTTCCAGGAGGGCAAGGTCCAACTCTGTGCCATTTATCAACTGTGTGCGTTTGGGCAAATGACTGAACCTGTCTGTGCTTCATATCTGCCAAAGGGAGACAATAAGAGTACCTACCTACTTCAGTAGGTGTGAACATTAAAAGAATTAATATATGCAAAGTGATTAGTATGTATTAAACACATGTTGACTCAATACAGTGTATGAATAGGTACTCAAAAAATGTTTATTGGAAGGATAGATGGGTAGACAGATGAATAGAAAGTATACCTGCCTCAAATACCCATATTTCCCCCAACCCCAGACTGTATAATGTTGTCTTAGTCATGATAATTTGAAACTGGAAACAGAAGAAGTGTCATTCATTCCCTTTTTCTGAAAGGCTGTCCAACTATTTGATTATCCTCTGAGGAAAGAAGCAGAATTAAATTAATTTTCACTCATCCATGGGTCAATTTTTTACAGATTTTCGGTAGCCAGTTTTTAATTACAGTTTGACTGTGATATACCTCCATACCCTAGCTGTTTCTGGGTCAACTACTTCAACCCTATACTCAGGAAAAGCCACCTAATTTAAATGGTAAATTCAGAGAAAGACCAGCCTGCTACAACCAAAATGGACATTCAAGTAGTACATCATAAAACCAAATAGAGATTATTTTTAGGTCAGAAGTACTATTATCCCTCCCATGATTATATACAATCTAGGATTGATTGCATCTTAGATGAAAAACTGTTAGGATGCCAGATATTTTCCACTTAACCATATGAATCAGGAAAAAGGAATTTAATTGAAAAGTACCTTGTCATTGCAGGATATCTATAGTGGGAGACGTTGTGTGTAAATGGGGGCAAGTGGTATATAGGAATTTTCTGTACTTTCTGTTCAGTTTTGCTATAAATCTACGACTGCTCTAAAAAATAGAGTCTATTAGAAAAAAAATACCTTGTCCTTAGGTAGAAAACAGACCACAGGATTAAACTTCATTAGCATTTTGAGACTGAATTGGACTTATGTTATATCTAGTTTGAACAAAAAAACATCCAGTAAAAAATGAATAATTGGCTTTCGTTTTTATAAAGCTATTACTGGCTATGATATTTGAACTGTGGTTTGCTTTTCCAGAAGCAGAAAGAAAATCAGCTTTTGTGAAAGATGGATTTAGCTCTTTGAAACAAGACACTTAGAATAAGATGACTTTGCAATATCTTTGAGACTTGAAACCTAGCAGATGAGAAAACCTGATCTGTACAGATGACTTTTCTCTTTATCTCTGTGTCATAACTTTGGCATAAAATAATATTATTCACCACTTTAATTTCCTTCTTTGATCTGCAGTATAAAGTCGAAAAGCAAATCTTAAAAACACAAAAGCTGAACCTGTCCGTTTGGCATCGAGATACATTTAAGCGCAATAGTTTTCTAGGGGAAGTGGAACTTGACTTGGAAACTTGGGACTGGGACAACAAACAGAATAAACAACTGAAGTGGTACCCTCTGAAACGAAAGGTAAGTTCTGACGTTTTTGGTTTGTTGGTTGGTTTGGTGCCTGGCATGTAGGAGAAAGCTACTATAAACTGCATTTTAATTAATAATGGTTATCCCTTGTTTGGGATCATTATATCTTTCACTCTGTCCAATATGTCTCTTATGCGCTTTTAATGTATTTTCTGTTCTTTTTTTTTTTTTCTCCTCTCCAGAATTCAGGCTGGCTACTTTCTGCTAACTTGTCTTTCCATTCAAATAATTTTCTTATCTGCTATGTCTAAAACACCCATCTTACAGGTTCTCAATTGTTATATTTTTCAGATTTATATTTTCATTCGATTTTTCACAGACCACTTCTCTCCTAAAATTCTCTATCTTAACATTATCCTCATGAACATATTAATCAAAGTTATTTAAAATATATATCTGAAAACCCAATATCCTAAACATTTGTATGTCTCTTTTATCTAATTTTTTATCTTAGTTTGGTCATTTGGTCCTTTGTCTTGGTATGCCTGTTCATTTTTTATTGTAAGCTAGACATTGTATATGAGAGTTCTAGGGATACTTTGAGAGGATTTACTTTCGTTTCTGACACACAGAGTGGGGACAGAACACTTTAATCTGAGAACAAACTGACTAGAAGCTGGGTTTCAGTTTTCATGTGGTCTCATGTAGTTTTTGTTTGCTCAAATTCCTAGCCTATGGCCCTTCAGGGATTCCAAGTGAAAGCCTAGGGAAGTAGTTATCAGATTTTAGCATGCACCCCATTCACGTGAAGTACTTATTATAATACAGATTTCCGGGCCCTATTGCCAGGGTTTCTGATTTAGTAACATCTGGGCCCAAGTTTCTAGCCATGGCTGGTTGCTGATACAGCATCTTGCCTGGGGACCATACTTTGACAACCACTGATCTAGAGTATGTCTAAGGCTATTCCTTTCTATTATGCTCTAGTTTGGCACTACTTAAAAATCAGCTGATGCCTCAAAGTGAAAAGCAACAAATGTCAGACTCAAAGATGTTCTCCATTTGAGTCGTGATAATAATTCATTAATTCCTTCAAATAAATTTGTTTAATCCAGTTTTTTTTTATTGTTCCCAGTGTGAGGGTTGGTATGATCTCAGCTGG
>NW_024412411.1:14671191-14678672 GCF_014898765.1 Herpailurus yagouaroundi | reverse complement strand
ATGATCTCAGCTGGAAGTGATGAATATCAATAGTAGAAATCATTGTTTAGCATCTCCATAATAAACCACTTAAGCTTAAGAAATGGTTCCCAAATATTGCATCAAAATCACCTAGAGCACTGATTTCTAGTCGTACCCAAGACTTACTGGGTGTATCTGCACAGTATGGATGGCCTTTCCCGTATTCAGAATGGAGCCTGGGTGTTCCTCACAGGCAAGAATTAGACAAATTCATATGGAGCCCTTAGGAAATAAGAGTGTATTGGTTCCCCATTCTTAAGGTCTCAGCAGGACTGAAAGCTTTTTCCTCAAGATTCCTAATTGCATCCTTGATGTTAGGGCCTCAGGTCTCCAGCCCAGTTAAGGAGCAAGAGACTAGCAAGAAATGAATGCTTGCCATTACTTCCTAAGCAAGTTCCCCAAGTTTTTCTCCTTAAGAATATGTATAAATGTTATGACTGAAATCAGAGGTTGCAACTCAACTGCTTTCAGTAACCAGGCAGTGAAACCAGTGGCATGAAAGAAATCTTGGATGGTAAGGGCAGTGATTGAACTAGAAAAAGCATTCTAATTCGGTTAAAAAAAAAAAAAAAAGAATTGGAGGGCAAGTAAAAGATATCTTTAGGTCCATATGGCTGCCAAACCACCGTCTTGTTACTTCTGGATCTTCCTAAAAGGCAGATTTTTAAAATATATAATTTCTATCCTATCATTTATGGTCCACATGCATAGAAATTCTGCCAGTCTGTTTTCCACCACTATCATTTCTTGGTGGGAGCAGGGGGCAAAGGAGATGATGTTTTGTGGTGGGCTCCACCTTGTCTGATTTTTTGTTCATGTAGTTTCTCTTCTCTGGAGACGAGAAACTTCCTCTCTCAACCTATCCAAGTCTTAGATGAAGCCCCATCTTCTCCATAAAGCTTTTCCTGGCTATATGCATTCACCCTCGTTGAGCACATCATCACCTAGAACATTATAGTAATAACTTGGCATTTCATTCTGTATTACATTTTTATAGTTTTTATTTGAATTACTCTTTTTAAGTGTAAACATTTCCCGAGGACATAGATTTCTTATGTTCCTTGTATCCAATGATATTACTAGCATAGGGCTGAGCATATAATAAATGCTCATTAAATTCCTGTTGGTTAATTAGGTTAACCCATCCAGAAAAATATGGTAGCGGTCCTCTGTCCATGTGCACCCAGCCTAGCCAACAACTAAAGAGTAAGCCAACTTCTCAGAATTCCCTGGCCATAACCCTAGTTATTATGTGTGTGTACGCAATATTGTCACAAAGTGTGTAACCACATTTAACAAGAAAAGTGGCTGTACTTAGCCAGTACCTGTTTTGTTTACTTTATACTCATTATGTTTCAAATGCCTCCCATTAACAATATTTGAAAGGAATATGCATTTCATTGAGATGTTTTGAATATAACTGTAAATGGATGATTTATATACCTGATCTCTATAATTTATCTTGAAACAAGCCAAACCCAGAAATAATGATGTAGTACTCTGTACTTGATATCAATATGAATTATTTGCATAGAGTTATCTGAGCTCAGTGCAGCCAGACTAGGGAAGATTTAGTTAAGAATGTATAAATTTAGCCAATTAGGATCATATCATCAAGCTCTAGCTAGCATCAAGGTTCCAGACTGCATCTTTGGATGCAGTATTGCCAAGAGAGGAATGGCAGTGAAATTTTCTTTTCTGCCCTTTTTCAATTATAGGTAAAAAGCTTCCTACAACTGGAGAAGTGCACATCTGGGTGAAGGAATGTCTCGATCTACCTCTGCTAAGGGGCAACCATCTAAATTCTTTTGTTAAATGGTAACAGCATTGATAACTCTGCCTCTCTCATCTCTACCATAGCCCAGCCTTTGCTGGTTGGTTTCAAGCCTCCATACCTGTGATGCTGAAACTCATCATTCATGGTTTGAATGAAATAACTTAGGACAGCGGCAACACATTCTGGAAGGACCTGTGACATGAACCCCTAATTTGAGTTTTTAAGTGGCAAACTTTTTTCTCTGTTATACATGTAAATGCCTGGCATCAAGTCAGCAGTGTCTAAACAGCTATTAGTGTGCTCTCTTAGCCCCCCTGACTGATTTTATCTATACCTATTCTTTCAGAAGACCAGTTGTATCTGTTTAAGTTTATATGACATTATTTGTGACTTTCTCTCTATATATTATTCATAGATGTCAGCTGGTAAGATTTTTCAGCTCAGGGCAGTCTCTCATTCTGAGACAACTTTCAGACCTTCTTGTATTTATAAGAGGTATGGTAGGTTAAAAACAGAAAAGAGATAATCAGGACTAGATCATATTTCCAAATTTTAAAGGAATCCTCAAGCAATTGCTACCATGTTAAGCACTTACTAATTGAAAGCACTGAACTAAGTTGTTTGCTTCATATGTAATTATAACATTAACCTTATGAATTAAGTATCACCATTCTCATTTTAAAGATGAAGCAAGTGAGAGATTAAGTGACTTTTCCTACAATACACAACCAATAAATGGCAGAGTCAGGATTCAAAGCAAGTCTGGTCCACTGTAATGAAGAGTAATGAAGAGTACCTCCATTAGGATGCTGCCACCACTGCCACCACCACCATGACCACCCCCACCATGACCACCACAACCACTATCACCACCCCCATCATCATTGCCATCACCACCACGACCACCACCACCACTACCACCACCATGACAACCACCACCATCCCCCACCACCATGACCACTACCACCATCCCCATAATATTCTCCAACACCACCACAACTACCATCACCACCATGACCACCCCCACCATGACCACCACAACCACCATCACCATCCCCATCCCCATCATCATCGCCATCACCACCATGACCACCACCACCATCACCACCACCACTACCATCACCACCACCATGACCACCACCATCATCCCCACCACCATCATCCCCACCACCACCATCACCATCGCCACCACCACTGCCTCTCTACACTCTTTTTTTCTTCTATATCCTTCTGCCAGTCTTCACTAGCTGTGTTGAAGTACACTTAAGGTGTAAATGTTCACCATCTTAGTAAAATGCTTTCACAATGATTTCTTTTGTAGTATCATCCTTCCAGATACAAGTAGGAAAAGTCGCCAAAAGACAAGAGCTGTAGGGAAAACCACCAACCCTGTCTTCAACCACACCATGGTGTATGATGGTTTCAGGCCTGAAGATCTGACAGAAGCCTGTGTAGAGCTTACTGTCTGGGACCATTACAAATTAACCAACCAGTTTTTGGGAGGTCTTCGGATTGGCTTTGGAACAGGTAATGTCTGTTACGTTTTTAATTCTCTATGAGCCAAGTGCTTCTGGAGACAGTAGAGGTTTGTCTGCTTGTTGCTTTGCTTCTTCCTTATGAAAACAGATATTCTATTTCTGTTAAGTGTAATGAAATGAATGAATGAAGGAATGTCAGGCTGTATGCCAAGGGCTCTAGATATGAAGATTAACAGGATGTAGTGTCTGTCCACACAGAGCTTAAGTTAGAGTATGTGGGGGGATACAGAAAATCCTTCATCACTACTCTTCCCTGAAAAACATTTATATCCTTTTATGACTAAAAGGATGCTTTAAATAATGATAGCAATTAACATTTGTGGAGCAGTAGTCACTGTACTGAGTGCTTTGATTATATTATTTCATTTAATCCTCACAGAAATTCTATGAGTTGTTACTATGTTATCTCCAGAGGAACTGATGTTCTAAGAAATGAAGTAACAGAGCTAATAAGCATCAGAGCCAAGATTCAAAGTCGAGTCTCTTAGACACAAAACCCCAAACCACACTTCCTTAGAGATTATCTAGTGTCACCTCCATCCCAGTGCCAGGCCTCTTTCCTACTACCCCACTATGTCCCTGACAGATTGTCAGCTAGCTCAGGTGACTAAACAGCTCTTTCTTCGATTGAGCCCCAGATTTGCCCTCCTGGTGATATTAAAACGCTTCCTAGCTGTCTTCCACTGGTGATTATAATGAGGGAATGACCTTCCTCGCCGCCTCCAAAAAACAATTCCTTTCTAAATGCAAAGCTTCCTTTCTCTGCCTCCCCCCCCCCCCCCCAACCAGGTAAAAGCTATGGCACTGAAGTGGATTGGATGGACTCTACTTCGGAGGAAGTTGCTCTCTGGGAAAAGATGGTGAATTCCCCCAATACTTGGATTGAAGCAACCCTGCCTCTCAGAATGCTATTAATTGCCAAGATTTCAAAATGAACTCAGCATCAACTGGCTCCTCCACTAAAAACCACTAAACAGGTGGAATCTGATCTTGAAAATCTGACTGTGTGGACAGAGTTCTCACCTGCTACCTATTTCCACTAACGGATGCCACACAGCATGTTCAAGTCAACCTGCATGTGCTTCTTTGGTTACAAGGCCCAAGAGATTTAAATAATAATAAACAGTCTAACTTATTTGTGCCCTCAACATTAAAGAAGATATTTGAGAAAGCTAGCAAAATCAAATGGTACTGAGGCTTCAGGGAAAACGCTTTCAAAAAATATTAAATATGGGGTGATGTTAATGAGCAACATTTTCTAGTTTGCTGTTGTGTTTCACACCAGAATTTTGTGCAACAGTTCAGAAGGCCTGCTTCTCGGTGGTTGAAAACCCTTGCAGGAACTGAAAATGTACAGTTTTTGTAAAAGAGGGACAGAAAAACACTCCTATAAGAAGTAGGGAGGGGGGGAAATATCAGTGATGATAAAGAATTTGACCATAAGAAAACGATATACTCTATAATCTCTATTATGATATGGAATTCCGTGTTAGGGACTTGAGACTGAATTTATTGCATGTATTTCTTTCTGCCTTTGAAACTGCTTTCCACCCGGCCCCCAATGTCAAAGTCTCAGATGTGCTTTGGTGCCACCTCCTGGCTCATAGGTGGAATTCAGTTTTTGGCTTAATTTTCTCCCAAGCTCTCAACCCTGTATTTTGTCATAGACTATGTGAAAAAACAAAAAACCTTGCATATATAAGATTCTGGTTTTCCTGTAACTCTACTATATGAAATTAGCATGAGAGTGGTCACAGGCATGTTTTGCAACAAAGTTTTAATTAGAATGTAAATTGTTAAACTTTGCTTCCTATGTATAATTTTCATACAGTATTTTGTAAAAACACTTAGAAGAAATTATGATATGATTTAATTGTGTTGTCAAGTTAAATAGACTTCTTATTTTAAATGAGATACTTCATGTTAGAAGTCCTAAAATCTTAAATTCGCAGCAAGGCTAAAGAATTGGTAAGCTAATATTTCTCGAGTCTTTACTGTAACTCTGGACATCATTTCCTCCGAGTGAGATGCTTTGACCACGTTGTTGAAAGTGGAAGTTTTTCTTTTAAAGAAGTAGTTGAAAAGCATTGAATATATGTTAATATTTATTTTTGAAAAGTTTTCCACAGAGACATTTTTTGGGTCATTTTAGGATATAAAGCATGACTCCTCCTTAGGACCCAACTTGCTTGCCTTTCTCAAAACAAGCACTGTAGGTTAGGTGGGGTCTGGATGGTCAGGAGTGTGAAACCTTACGACAGGTGTCTAGGAAACATCACTGAAAATGACTAGTGTGCTTGTCTCCTCTGAACAGATGTTAGAACCTCTATCCACTTGAAACACGTGAGAAACTTCTGCCCAGTAAGAGCGGCTAACTTAGAACCCCCTTTCCGTGGTCTCTCAAGGTCTTTTAGGGAGATGTGTAGTCTAGCTCTATTTCCTGATCCTGCTCTGACCACGAGGAGAGGCACAAGCTGAGTGGAGGCACAGCTCCCAGGTCGAAAGTACAGATCCTGTTCCAGGTCCTGCTGCTTCATGGGGCCAGCTCTTTCTCAGCCCTTCTTTCACCTGCTCAGCCACCTCCCAGCAGCCAGCCAGCTCTGAAACACTGTGATTGGTTCTAGTGTCTCCCTATCTAGGACTGGGACTGCCTGCCTCCTCCTATTCTCAGATCCCTGACCTGCAAAACACCAGAGTGGTCAGTAGAAGCACCTTTGGTATCCAAATGATCTGGGTTTGAATTCTGGCTCTACCACTCGGGGTGACATGGGGTAACTTGTTCAACCTCTCTGTGCCTTCGTTTCTTTGTTCCCTGCAAACTATAAAATGTATATACTAATGCCTACCTTTCAAGAATATTGTTAGAATTAAATGGGAGAAGATGTACAAGTGCCTAGTACTGTGCAGGTTATATAGAAGAACTCTGGAGATAGTAGATTCAAAAAAAGAGACATTAAAAGACTTACAGGCAGGTGGAGGGGACTCATTGGTCACCACTAGGGAGAGCATCAGCCCAGTTTTAGGCTTTGAACTTCTGGGGAGGAAATATATTGGATAATTTCAGGATCAAAGGTAGGTGGGGGGAAAAATGGTAGAGCAAGGAAAACAACCATGGCAGAGAGGAGCCCAGAGTCATTATTACTAAATGGAAGTTCTCTCAGAAAAGAGATGGTGTCTAATTTATTAATGTATACTTAGCCTCTAGCACCACACTATACCTAGTAGCTGTTTGTTGAGTAAATAGGTAAATGAATATTGATTAGGGTCTTGTGAGATTCTCAGACTTGACAAGTTATCTATGGACTTAGTTTTTTAAAATAATTTTAACATAGAAAGGTAACCAATTTTTAATGTGGAAAATCTACTTAATCAACAAATGTCACCAAGCATTCACTATGTGCAAGGGGCATAGAAAGGTGGAGGGGGGTAGGGGAAGCATCCATAAGCTTATCCCTCAAGAAACAACTGCTATTAACACTGAATATTTTTCTGTCGTGTTTTCTTTTCTTAGGAAATATATTCTGTGAATTAACTTTACTACATCAGACAACCATATGTGGTAATCAGCAAATACATTCAATATATCTGTGACCCTTTTTTTTTATATGAAGACGACTGTTCTAATTTTCTAGTCGCTTGTCTCAACTTTGTAAGTTCCATTTCAGTGTATGAGCTTGAAATTTAAGGAAAAGAAGAGAAATGAGGGGGAAATACAAATAAGTTTAGTTCACTTTTTTTAATATTTATTTTTGAGAGAGACAGAGCACATGTGAGCACCAAGTGTGGGAGGGGCCCAGAGAGAGGGACAGAAGATCTGAAGCAGGCTCCACACTTAGAGCAATGAGCCTGATGTGGGGCTCAAACTCATGAGCCGTGAGATCATGAGCTGAGCCGAAGTCAGACACTCAACTGACTAAGTCACCCAGGAGCCCCTAATTCATATTTGTGAAGTCTTTGGAATCCACTTTCTTTTTTTTTTTTTTTAATAGTCTTTTTCTCTTTTATTTTTTTTTCTCTTTTTTTTATTTATATATGAAATTTATTGTCAAATTGGTTTCCATACAACACCCAGTGCTCATCCCAAAAGGTGCCCTCCTCAATACCCATCACCCACCCTCTCCTCCCTCCCACCCCCCATCAACCCT
>NW_024412411.1:14622136-14666191 GCF_014898765.1 Herpailurus yagouaroundi | reverse complement strand
CCGCCATCTTCCCTCTCCATCTCTGGAATCCACTTTCATAAAACCTCAATATCCTACAATTTAAGTAGTTATTAAAATTTCAGTTCAGGAAATTTCCTAGTCTTCCAACATTGCTTTCCCTTTACGGACATGAGACCCTGATCTCTGAGACCAAAGATCAGATTATTTCTCATCTGTTTTCCTTCTGGTGAAATCTGAAGCATTTGAAAATCCATCCAACATCTACAATGACACTCAGGCTTTTTCCTGATCATCATGACTTGAGAGATGAAGTCCTAACACCAGAAACAGTGGTCATAGCAATAGTCACTAGGATCATTCTGAATTTTAAGATTTTTATCTTTCTTTTTTCACTTATATTTCTAGCATGAAATTTTCCGTGCCATGAAATTACTTACAAGCATGATAATGTTTAATAGCTGCATAATATCCTAAGAAAATATAATTTCTTAACATTTTCTCTTTTTTGGACATTGAGGTTTCCAACTTTTAGTTGTTATAAACCACACTGCAGTGAAAAACTTTATCTTTTGGATTATTTCCTAAGCAAAATGCTCCCCCAAAAGGAAGGGCAAGCATTAGTTTAAAAAGCATAAAAATGTTTTTAGTCCTCAATATGTGCCGTCAACTGATTTTCACCAATAGTGTGGGAGTACCTATTTCACTATACCCTCACCAGTCCTGGGTAGTCTTAAAATAGGGGGAAAATTGTGACTAAATTGATGGATGAAATGGTATCTAACTTTAACTTATTGGATCACTGAGGGGGTTCAATTTTTGCCCATTTTCCCCCCTTCATCTGTGAATTTGTTTCTCTTTTTAGATGTTAATGCTTTATTTGTTCAGGCTCTATAAAAATCTAAATTTATCATCTGTCATCTTTATGGTGGATATTTTTCCTGGTTTTTGAAATTTGCCTTCAACATCTATTCACCACACATTTATCTAAGCCTCCCCAAGGTGCCAGGCGCTTGTCAAGTATCAATGATGGAACAGTCACAGCCCCTGCCCTTAATGATCTCAGGCTTAATAGGGGGAGGCAGGCAGGTGAGCCATGAGTGCAATAAGGCTTTCACAGTTTCCATTAGAATTGTGAACAGTCTCCAGTGGATGCACCAAAAGAGGTGGGCAGTCAATTCTACATGTGGGGGCCAGGAAAGGCTTCACAGAGGAGATGATTCTCAACTGAGTATTGATGCTCAATAAGTGAGTAGAGTAACAAAGGACAAGGTGGGAAAAGGCATTCCAGGCAGAGAGAACACGCACAAACAAGGCCAGAGAGCTGGTTGGTTAGGGGAACATCAGTAGTTGGGATGGACTAGGAAGTAAAATGTCAAGCAGGTCCTAAGGAACAAGGGGCTGGAGAGATCTCAGAGCTCACAATTTAAAAAGTTATAAGTAACTTGAGATGTTCGGCAAAGTCACATTAAGCTTTTCCTTACTCCTCTTTTACATAATGAATAAACTGAGACAGTCCTTTCTGCAGGTTTTATTCTTATTTTAAGGTTTTATTCTTACCTGTGTTTCCTTTGTTTCCATTTTGAACACTTTAATTTACTTGTTATATTTAACTGTTTAATCTGGAATTGACTTTGGTATATGATAGCAAGCCTCATCTGGATCTTTCAGTTTTAATGTTCAGCGCATCTATATTGTTCATTAAGCTTCTTTCTATAACCTTATTTTGCCATTGAGTAGAAACAGGGAAAGCTGAATATCTAATAAGATGTATCCCCAGCCGGGGACAATAGGAAGGGAAACTAAAGAAATTTCACTGGGGTTTGCTCTTGTACTGAGCTGTGTTAAACATCATAGGTTCAACTCACAGCCACTCAGGATCCTGGCTCCCAGAGCACCACTGCTACTTTGTATTTATAGATGACACATTTCTAAGGAGCAAACATGTTTCCACAGAGAGTAATTTATTCTCATGACAAGTGAAGGGGGGAGATGGAGGAAAAATATGTCACAGGCAGCTTGATTTATTTACTCCTCCCAGAAATTAGGTGGAGTCGCGTTTGTTTGTTTTGCACCCTGATGTTGGCTGAAAACCCAGTGGGCCTGGCATCTCTTCTCTGTACAGTATAGGCCAGATGCTGGGCTGGGAGCAGAGAGCTGTGATTTGTTAGAAAGGCAAGCACAGATTGGTTCTCCAGTCCCTCAGATCTCCCTGTTCCTTCACGGCATTCTGAAGACCTGTCCACCAATCACGGGGCTGCTTACTGGAAAAAGCAACTGCTGGAGAGCGCTGGCAGTCCCTAGCAACACTCCAAGGCTTTTGAATCTGAGGGCGAACGGCTGTGTAGTCAGCCGATAGTGGAGGAGAGCAGCACCTGTGCCTCAGGAAGAAAAGGCTGTCAGGATGGACACTCCACATACTGAAGAACCCTTCGATAAGAAAGACAAAAAAACAGAAAAGCAAGAAGAGGAGATGGAGTTTAAGGAGCTGGGCGGTCTGAGGGAGGCCTTGGCGAATCTCCGGGGACTGTCCGAGGAGGAGAAGAGTGAGAAGGCCATGCTTTGCTCCCGCATCCAAGAGCAGTCCCAGCTCATCTGCATCCTGAAGCGGAGGTCAGATGAGGCCCTGGAGCGCTGCCAGATCCTGGAGCTGCTCAACACAGAGCTGGAGGAGAAGAGGATGCTGGAGGCTGAGAAGCTGAAGGCCGTGAGCGAGCATGCCCAGAAGCTGGAGGAACGCTTTATGACCCTGGCAGCCAACCACGAGTTGATGATCCGCTTCAAGGACGAACACAAGAGTCAGAACGTCAAGCTCAGGGAGGAGAATGAGAAACTGAGGCTGGAGAATGACAGCCTCTTCAGCCAGGCTCTGAAGGACCAGGAGGCCAAAGTGCGCCAGCTCACCGCCCGGAGCGAGGCCCTCTCCAAGGAGCTGGAGACCCTGAAACAGAGGTGTACTCGGGATGCCCGCCAGGCACAAGCCAGAGAGAAAGAGCTGCTGGAGCTGCAGAGCCGGCAGGCTTGTGCCCACGCCAAGGAGACAGAGCAGCTGCACAGCCAGCTGCAGAGCCTCCAGCAGCAGCACCAGCAGATCGCGGAGCAGATGGCCGCGGCGGAGCAGGCTCACGGCAGCCTGAAGCAGGAGCTGCAGGCCAGACTGCAGACGGTCACTCGCGAGAAAGATGAGCTGCTGCAGCTGTCCATGGAAAGGGGCAGGGCGCTTCAGAGCAAGCAAGCGGAGATCCGCCAGCTTGAGGAGAAGCTGGAGACAGCAGATGTGGCCAGGAGGCATGCGCTACAGAGGTTTGAACAGGAGGCTGTGGCCGTGGACAGTAACTTGAGAGTACGAGAACTTCAGCGCAGGATCGATGGGATCCAGAAGGCCTATGATGAACTCAGGCTGCAGTCTGAAGCCTTCAAAAAGCACAGCTTGGGCCTTTTAAGCAAGGAGAGAGAACTCAACGCCAAACTCCGCCATCTCTTCCCATAGGAAGCTTCTGTTTCCTCTTTCCTCTAGTTTAGAATTGAAATATTTGTGCCTTAGCATTATGTGTATTATACTTTTAAGCACAATAGGAAGAAGAAAAGCTGCTTTACTATGATCTTGTGGTTATTACTATTGTAACGCTAACACTGATTTTCAGTCCTACCACCTAGAATACACAAGATTTACCTGACTTCTTTCTGCGCCTTTGAAATCCTCCAAAGTTTGCTATCATTATCTCTACCTTCCTCATAACCTATTCATGCTCAACCTCAGATATCTTCGTATATCCTAAGATTTTAAATTAGCAGCTCCTATGGGCTTAAGGGAATCTGAAATGCAATGAGATGTACTATGGTGAAAGTAATTTAGTATAGTTCCCCCTTGGAGATAGGTAGGCTTGTAGTCTCCCATAGTTTAAATTATAAACTGTAACAGTTAATAGGATGATAATAGCATAGAGAGCTCACAGAAAAAACTGTCATATTTTGCAACTGGCCAAACAGTTGCTTGCTTCATCTGCTTTACAGCAGTATCCTTTTGATTTTATTTTACTTGCACTAGTTTGGAAAACAAAGATTGAAATCAGTAAGTTCTTTACCAAAGCAGGCAAACTTTATTACAGTCATTCTATATGAGCAATAAGATTCAAATAAGTGAAATCAACCAGTTTGTATTTTTCCTGCAAGCTGAGATCACATTCCATTTTCTTGGGTTTTTCCCTTAATGAAAACAGGATATAGAGGTACAAGGTTGCAAATATCAGTAGTTTCATTTAATATTACATAATGTGCTAACAGAAAAAGGCCCCAATTTAGGTAACATTCAGAGCAGACTGGGTACGATACATAAAGCAATGCAAAGTGATTGTTTTGTTTCTATTAGCATATTTCCTTGCAATTAACTTTTTCCTTTAAAAAAAAAAAAAACCATCTAGGGGCACTTGGGTAGCTCGGTTGAGTGTGATTTCAGCTCAGGTCATGGTCTCCTGGTCTTGGGATCAAGCCCTGCATTGGGCTCCATGCTAGATGTGAAGCCTATTTAGGCTTCTCTCTCTCCCTCTCCCTCTCCCTCTCCCCCTCCCCAGCTCTCTCTCAAAAACAAACAAACAAACAAACAAACATCTAAACAAAAAATACATATGTATACTTAACAGCATGTTTTAGGAATACCTAAATATGTAGATGCATACAAACATAATAGTTATTATATATATTTATAGAAAATTCTTAAAGAGGTAGTTATAAAAATATACTTAGTGCTTACTTATATCCCTGTTTTTAGTTGATATAGAAACATTATTATGAATACCCCTCAAAATAGATTGTAATATGTCGACTTCAAAGGACCGTGGACCTGGGAGGGGGTGGAGGAACTGAGAAAAAGAGAGGACAGTATAGCAAGGCACAGGAGACCCCAAGCCAACAGCCCAAGGCACTGAGGTTTATTGTAGATCTTCTTATATACGTTTTCAGGAAAAACAGATTAGCAATGATTAACAGAAGCTTAGCAAAGCATGTCAACAATGTACATCTGATTCAGCTATCATACGTATTTGCGTACTTGTGAATGAGAGCAGACTTGCAGATACGTATGTTCCAATAAAAATCTTTACCATAGAAGCAAAGACAAAGAAGGGAGTGAATGCACTGTGCTATATACATCTGGCTTTCTTTAAGCAAAACATCCCTATCGGCGTACTAAAGAACAGACCACATTTTCCAAGGGCAATTCATTCAAGTCCTTTCAGGTTATTTTTAACCTTATGATCTCCAGTTTTCTCAGAGATCTTGGACCCTGAATGAATATGGGCCTATGGTCATTATGGTGTTCTGTTTCCCATAGTAATATAGTATTTTTCTTACCTCACAGGGGCCAAGAGTCCCAAGAGCTACCTAATAATTTGGATTTATTAAAAAGTATTACTTGCTATCTTAAATTATTTTTTGAGAGAGAGCATGCGAGCAGGAGAGGGACAGAGAGAGAGGGAGAGAGAGAATCACAAGCAGGCTCCACACTGTCAGTTCAGAGCCTGATGCGGGGCTCAGATCTCACAAACCATGAGATCATGACCTGAGGCATGACCTGAGAATTAGATGCTTAACTAACTGAGCCATCCAGACGCCCCTTGGAATCTTTTTAATAAGCAATTTTCCAGTGTTACTTTACCTCAGGCAGTTTTTTAAACCTATTTTCTCATAGTCCTACTAAGATTGTGATATTAAATACAAATTCCAAGAAACCACATTGATGGCCTGAAAGGACTATGTACTTCTTACATATTACCAAGGATCAGAATATAGGAGCTAGTTTAATCATGGTTGTCCCTGTTCAGCTCATACTATTTGTCATTGTGCTGAAGCACTTTGGATGGCTGGCTTTATTTAATCCATAGGGCCTTTTGAGAAGGTAATTATGTTTATTTCTACTTCAGAAAAGAAAAAACTGGGATTCAGTAATTTTCTCAAGGCGACTTGGTCCCTGTGGAAGCTGGGATTTTGATGACATACCCCATTGAACCCCATTGAACAATTTCTTGACTGTCCACTGAGTGCAAAATTCAGAGGTTAGGCACTTAGAATAAGCATGAAGAAATATCTTTTCTGCCTTGGCAGAGCTCTCACACAGTCTAGTCTAGGCACATAAAGCAATTATATACACAAAACAAAGTAGTTATATATAGTGTGATGTGTTTTCACAGGGGGTGTTATGAGATCACAGTGGGTAAAACACACACACACGCACACACACACACACACACACACACACACATACACACAGAGTAGCTAACTCTGCCTGGGGTTAAAGGTCAGGAAGGTAGAGAGGATTAATTGGCAGGGATAACCAACACAAGAATTGACATGTAAGCTGGTTCTTAAATAAGTAGTAGAATTTCATCTATGGAGAAAAAGATTTGAGACAGCATGTAGAAAACCACAGAGGTTTTTAAAAAACGTGCAGGATATTTGGGGACATCATAAATAGTTGGGAAGAGGTTCAGAGAAGCATGTCTATGGATAAAACTGGAAGAGTAGGTTGTGGACAGAATACTGGGAGCCTAGAAAGCCAGGCAGACCCCTTATATTGGGGGGGGGGAGAAAAGGGAGGAGGGGGCAAGCCTAGAAACATAGCCACAGAAGAGCCTTCCTCTTCCCAGCCAGGTTTAGGGGGTTGTGGTTTGCAAGGGGCCTGGTGCACATGTGCACCAGCACCCCTTCCTTTCTCCCACCAACACCCCCAATGTCTTTCAGTGAGCCCAAGGTCGGTCCACTTGGCTCAGCAGGCTCTGGGGTGGTGGTGTAGCTCACCCAAAGTTTTATGCCCAATGCTTGTGGAGAAGGCAGCTTCTGTGCAGAGGCAAGGTGGGTCTTGAAAACGAGGGAATCCTGGTGCCCCCATACTGAAGTGTGGTCTGTTGGAGGACTTAGCAGAGGGGACTCCTTTTGTGGTAGGGAAGGGTGTGTCTGGAAGAGTGCAGGGGTGGGTAAGGTAGGGGGACAGGGGCGTGTGTCCCCTAAAACATGGGCACAAAAGAAGGGCCTCAGGTGCCAGGGTCTGAGGACATTACTTTTCAAAGTCACGCTAAGGCATTTGTATTAGGTTGTATGATATGAAATCGACACTTTGTGAGTCATCAATTATTAGATATTGACCGGTGACGTTGACTCTAATACCCTTTTGAAAGATATTAAAAGGATAGTGGGTAATGAGAAGAGAAAGTCAAAGATGGATGCCTTGGAAAACTGATGGAAGAGGCTGATGTGGAAACCAAAGGTAAAAGAAATGTGGAAAAAATTAAAATTCCTTACAACTTACAGCCTATTGACAAGTACTTGGGATAGGCAGAGTGAGCTTCCTGGAGGGACTGAACTGCCTCAATCTTAATACTTGGCTAAGAGCAAAAGGCAACCTTAGTTTGACATTATAGCCTGACCTCCAGGATCCTGCATATTTTCTGTATAAAAATCCGTTTGGAAACTTCCTTTATTGCTACACCACCACCACCAACCCTTTCCCCAAAGATATATGTTAGCAATCCTCCTCCAAACATATGGCTCATTGATACACATCTGAAGGGTCTCATGATTAAGATTTTACTAGACAGTAGTAAATGACCTTATCCTAACAGTGGCTAGCCCCCTCAAGGTCCTGGAAACCTTGGCTTGCAAATTCCTTAGAGACTTACACTATCCTAACCCTCTCCCTACTTGAGAGTATATAGTCAGTCACTCCTCACAATCCCAGTGTAGCTCTTTCTGACCACAAGTCCTGTCCCTGTGCTTTACTAAACCACCTTTTTTGCACTGAAGATGTCTCAAGAATTCTTTCTTGACCATTCACTCCCGAACCCCAACATTTCACATCGATATGGAGCCCACAATACAGAATAGGAAAGAGGAATGTGAACTTATCATGTATCAAGTGGTTTTCATTTCATCCACATACCAACTCATTCACTATTTTACAGATGAAAAAAGTGAGACTCGGGGAGGGTGACTTTCCCGAAGCCAAAGAGTTTTGCTGCGGGGGAGGCGGGGGCGGCGCTGGAGCAGGAGAGAGGTTTGAACATAAGCCCCATCTGGCAGGGCCAGCTTCATGGCGTGTCACTTGTATGGACTTCCACACTTGGTTTAACGCTCTGCTGTTCCTGCCTTGAGATGCTTGATCATTGTGTGACAAGGGGCTCCACATTCTCCTTTTGTGCTGGGCTCTTCAAATTATGTAGCTGGGCTTGTTTTCTCCCACTATACAAACTACCTTCTAACCAGCCACAGAAAAGCATTGTTTTTTCCCCTCTGTGCTCCACACCACTTTGCATTCCACTCTCTCAGTGCTTATCTTGTGTGTAATCTGTGACCCACAGCCAGATCCGGGGATGAGCAACCAGTTTAGTCATTGTGGTATGCTGATCAAAAAACAAAATAGCTCAACTCCTTTCCAAGGCAGACCTACATCTCTAGTAAACTTTTCTGCAACATCCACAAGCAGTAACCCTAAAATGAAAGCAGAATAGAAATTCTAAAACCAAATAATGTATGAGTGATGCCCCATCGATAGTGCGATCTTTTGTGTTACCTATATTGAAAGCCCCTCAGTGTGCCTTTAAGAACTTGTCTAGTTAAAAACCAAACCAAACAAACATAAAAGAGAGCTAGAAAAGGAGACAGATTACAGAAAAGGTGAACTGACTGGGCTGATATTTTCACAAATACAGACTCTACTTCAATTAGTGAACATTAATTCAGGTTAATTTGTTTCCAGTAAAGTATTAATAGAAGCTCTGTTTCTTCCTGGGGCACCAGGGTGGCTTAGTCAAGCGTCCGACTTCAGCTCAGGTCATGATCTCACAGCCCATGAGTTCAAGCCCCGTGTCAGACTCTCCACTGACAGCTTGGAGCCTGGAGCCTGCTTCTGATTCCGTGTCTTCCCCTGCCTTTGCCCCTCCCTTGCTCATGCTCTGTCTCCCTCTGTCTCTCAATAATGATAAACGTAAAATCTGTTTCTTCCCAGCTCCACTATATTAAACAGTTATTTAAATTGTATTTTATTTTTTTTCAACGTTTTTATTTATTTTTGGGACAGAGAGAGACAGAGCACGAACGGGGGAGGGGCAGAGAGAGAGAGGGAGACACAGAATCGGAAACAGGCTCCAGGCTCCGAGCCATCAGCCCAGAGCCTGAGGCGGGGCTCGAACTCACGGACCGCGAGATCGTGACCTGGCTGAAGTCGGAACCTCAACCGACTGCGCCACCCAGGCGCCCCTTAAACAGTTATTTAAAGAACGGTGTTTGAAGGAGTACCTGCCCAGGTGCTTGCTGTTATATCCAGCCCTTGTTGACCCAGATACCTATGGATGGAGGGCAATGGGTGTTGGATAGGCCATCAACAATGCCTGCTGTACCACATCTACTTAGATTGACGGAGCCTTATCTGCAGGGAGTCTCTTTTTATCTTGGCCTCCTTAAAAAAAGTTGGAATTTAGGGGAAATGGCCAAGAATAGGCTTTTCTAATCATTTGTCCATCTTCCTGAGGACAAGCTGGATGTTATTTTCCAAAGGCTAAAAACATCTAATTAGGGGCGCCTGGGTGGCGCAGTCGGTTAAGCGTCCGACTTCAGCCAGGTCACGATCTCGCGGTCCGGGAGTTCGAGCCCCGCGTCAGGCTCTGGGCTGATGGCTCAGAGCCTGGAGCCTGCTTCCGATTCTGTGTCTCCCTCTCTCTGTGCCCCTCCCCCGTTCATGCTCTGTCTCTCTCTGTCCCAAAAAAAAATAAATAAACGTTGAAAAAAAAAATTAAAAATAAATAAATAAATAAAAACATCTAATTAAATTTAAAGGCCTAGGGCTGTACAGATGAATCTCCCTACCTGATGTTGTTCTCTCCAAACCTTCTGTTTATCTCACTTGAAAAAACTTTCAAATTTTTTCTGTCCAAATTTTCCCTTGGACAGATCTCCCTGGTCATTCATTACTTGTTCAACTGACCACAGCAGCCCCCTACCTCAATCACACTCCTCAGTTCTACAAAAGGATTAGTCTTAGCTATTTGCCAGACTGTGCCTATTTAATGCTCTAATCCACTCTTATTTGTACTAGTCTAAAATAATCTTCCCTTTCATGTTTGAGATTGTTCATTATAGCAGTGTTTGTAAGAGCAAAAGATTGGAAACAGCCTACATACCATAAATAAGGCACTGGTTAGACTGTGGGCCCTTCATTTTTTGGAATACATTGCAAGTGTAAAAAAAAGGGGGGGAGAAAAATTAAGCTCTTTATGTACTGATATGAAAATATCAGGTTACATGTAGGGAAAAAACAAACAGGGTGCGGAATACTATCTGTAGTATACTCTCTTCTGTAGAAACAGGGAGGTGAAGAGGGGAGTAAAAATGCAAACGTATTTACTCCCATCTGCTTAAATAAATATTGGAAATCAGAAATACTAATAAAAAATGGTTATTAGTGGTATGGAGGGTTGTGGAGACCAGAATCGTTAGGGATAGGACTGAGAAGGAAACTCCATGTACACTATTTTATATCATTGGAATTTTAAACCATCTGAGTGTATTACCTATTCAAAAAGGCAATAAAATTGAAACAAAGCATCTTGCACATAACTGCTTAACTTCTTAGTAAGCTCTATTTCTGTGTAGGTGACTCAAAAGCCTGCAGATTTTTCTTTCTCCAAGAATTAAGTAGACAGGACATATTTTATATAGAGCCAAATATGGCCTGACAGATCTAGGTCAGGCCATTCGGCTGAAAGCTGCTGCTTTCACAAATGTTCAACAACATACGGCTAATGACAATTTCTTTTTCTATTCTAAATGCCTCCTAAAGCTTACTATTTCTCTCCTGAATTTAAAGATTTGAATGTATTAACTTTTCTCATGGATTTTCATATGTCTGTGTGAGACGTGAATTTTTTTTGAGAGAGCAAGCCTGAGAGCAAGCGGGGGAGGGGCAGAGAGCGAGGGAGAAAGAGAATCCCAAGCAGGCTCTCATCTGCCAGCTCGATCCCACAAACCGTGAGATCATGACCTAAGCCCAAATCAAGAGTTGGATGCTTAGCCGACTGAGCCATTCAGGAGCCCTGAGATATGAATTTTAGATTTTAGAAAGCCTATTTTCTCATATTAAATTTTTTAGGCTTTGGATGTTGGTGTTGGTTTTGCCCTAACAGACAAACAAAAGATGGTAGAGGTAGAGCAGGCCAAGCCGTTCTGACCTTTCCAGTTGAGTGAGTTATTCATCTAATGCACCCTATTAATTTAACAAATATTTAAGAGCCTTTTGTTGGCCAGGTACTGTGCTAAGTACAGAGACACAATGTGAGCAAGACAGGGACCTTATCCTCACAGAATTTGCCTCCTAGTGGGTGAGAAAAATGCTCTAGGATAGGATGACATTGGAATGCACAGCAGAGCTTTGCAACATAATACCGAGGGGGTTAGGGACAGGTTTTCCTAGAAGTGGCATTTAAACTAAAGCCTGTTGAATGTGTAAGAATTGCCCAAGAGAAGAGAAGAGGAAAACATGAGAGTCCAGTAGCTTGGCAGCCTTCATAATACCTCATATTCCTGGTAAGAAACTGCCTTTCCCAGTAGCTACACCATCCAGGGCTGCATAATAAGCAGTCATAGTAGGTTCTAGTAAGAGACCCTGTGGCCAGATTAACCCCATTACTCACATCCGTGTTTACCTCCGTCACTGTCAGAGGTCTGAGCCTTGATAATCTGGCTCAGTCCTCCCCCCACAACCATCCCCACTCAAATCCTTCTACTAGGTCCTTTGGAAACCTAGATCTATGATCAGCAAAATACCAAGGTATTAGTGCAGTGAGCGAAGTACCAAGGTATTAGTGCAGTACGAGTGCACTGGCATCAGACTGCCTGGATTCAAGTGCAGTCACTTACTGGGGGACCTCAGATTAGGTCTTAGATGGATGCAGAGGAAACCAGAGAGCTAAAACTTCCAGTGTGTGAGAGATATGAAGAGAAGATGGCATGAACTTCACATTGGTGTAATCCTATAGAGAAAAGAATTATCCAAATCTAGAAAACTGCTTCTTAAATGAAAATCCTTAATAGACAATATTCCAAGGAGAAATTGAACCACACCAAAATCTTAGTACATTTCATTTATTAGTTTTATGGCTGGTTGTAATATTGGTGTTATTCTAATACTATTATATTTTAAAACTATTTTTAACTATATCACATATATATGACATATATGTATATGTTTTGTGTATGAGACAGAGAATGAGAGAGACACTAAAGGAAAGATAATTATGTTAGTGTGGGGACAAAGTTAGGGACAAGACTTTCAATGTATAAACTAAGATATTAAAAAGTAAAGTAAAGCAGTTAATGTTAAATTCAAATTGAAAATATCAGTCTAAATCTATGACAGTTTTTCTTTAAAAAACATACACATGTTCTTCGGGTGCCTGGATGGCTCAGTCAGTTAAGCGTCTGAATTTGGCTTAGGTCATGATCCTGTGGTTTGTGGGTTCGAGCCCTGCATCTGGTTCTGTGCTGACAGATCAGAACCTGGAGCCTGCTTTGGATTTTGTGTCTCCCTCTCTCTCTGCCCCTCCCCTGCTTGCGTTCTCTCTCTCTCTCTCACAAAAAAAAAAAAAAAAAAAGACAACATATGCCCTAGCTCTGTCAACTGAGAAGCCTAAATTCAATGACAATCTGGTAGTAATGAATATCCCTCAGGCCCAATCTGTGGCCTCCAAAAACTATTTTCCACTAAAATGCAGAAGGAATTGTTGGAGAAGTGGCTAATTCCAGAACTAGAGTTGGAAATGTATACAATGAACTTGAGGCAGTTAGTTGTGTCAGAAAGCAAATAAAGTGTCGAAGACTAACACAGCTCTCTTTAAAAAGACAGGAGAGCCAGGCTGGAGAGGTTCCCAGTGGCTAAAGATGAGTAATTTGAGAACAAAAATAACTGCAATTGAGTGAAACACACTGAACATTTTAAAATCTATGAGTTCATTATGATACACCAAAAAAGACAAACAATAACAATAATGAAAACAACAACAAAACTCAGAGGTCATTAACTGAAAAGTGGCTATTAAAAGGAATTAATTGGTCGTTTATCCTGCTTTTCCAATTTTCTGTATTTCAGGGTAAAAAAAAATGGCCCATATATGACAAACTAACAGAATTGAGAATTAAATTAAATTAAATTAAATTAATTGAGAACTAAAGGAATAAGAGAATTTTAAAAATCATTATTTTATAACTCCTAGTGAAATAATTTTTTCAAACACTGATCATCACTAGATGAAACTATTAGGAGAAAGGTTAATGGAGAATTTTACAATGGAACAGGAATGAGAGTGTCACCATTTGAAAACATCCATCCATCTTAGCATCACTAAAAACAGGAAAGCTAAACATTGTGTGCTTCCCATATGATGCATTATGAAGAGTAGCGTCTTCTAGGAAGTATTCTGGCCATAGATGTTGAACCTTAAATGAACTAAGCCCTGAAAACCAATTTCCCACTTGCAGGATGTATGGGTCTAATGGGAAAAGTAAAATGGCACCACAAGAAAGCAGACAAATCTAGAATATTCACTTGCAGTCAGAAATGCTTTCTTGGGAGGAGGACAAAGGAACGGAAATACAGCGAGCACACTAGGAATTGCACGTAATCCCTGCAAATACACAGTGCTTGTAAAATCCTACAGTGCCTAAACACTGCCAGTCCGGAGTCTTCACTTTACACTCAGCTGTAAGATCCTTTCATGGTCTTACTACTCTTTACACATTGTACTTTGCTGGTAAATAGGCAAACTAGATTAAAATGAGCATTCTGGCCTCTGTAGCACTGTTATCCTTCTGCTGTATCCGCTCAGCAATACCTCAACCCTGACTCACCTGCATTCCCTGCCACCTCTGCTCCAATCCTCCTCTCTAGAAAATCCAATAAACGTTATGTATTGGTGCTGAAGCACCACAAAGCCACGGTCTTTGTAGAGGACTTAAGAGACTGGTAATCGTCATCTACTTCAGTCCCTCTTTTAGTGTGCTTTTTCCTGAATTACAAAAAGTGGAGAAACTGAAACAAACAAAAAAATACAAAGCAAACTATATTTGCCAGACTTCTCTGCAGTATTTTTTGGAAGATGCAAATAAGGCAGGGGCCCTTTCCCTTCTTTGGCTGTTGTTGCTGCCAAGCATATTCTCAGAAACACGGGCTTTTTCTGCAACAGCATTCCTATATGCATTCACTAGTTTTATGGGATATGGTAGCCAGTCCCCAAGATAGCACTAATGATTCTTGTCTCCTAGTATTCACTTTCTTGTGTAGTCCCCTTTCACAGTGAATAAGGTCTGACGGTGTGACCAGTAGAATACTACAGAAGTGATTGTAACTTCTGAGGCTAGGTCATAAAAGACATTGCTGCTGCTTCCTTGGTGTCTTGGATCATTCACTCTGGGGGAAGCCAGCTACCATGTAGCATAGACATTCACACAGCCTGTGGAGAGGCCCACATGGAAGGGGAACAGAGGCTTCCCCCAGCCATCTGGGAGGTGGATCTCTAGCTCCAGTCAAGCCTGCAGATGACTGCATTCTCAGCCAAAATCTGATTGAATTCGATGAGAATTCCAGAGCCAGACTACATGACCAAAGCACTTGAAATTTTCCGACCAACAGAAACTTTAAGAGATAATAAATGTTTATTGTGGGTTTAAGCCATAACAATAAGCAAATATTTATTATTTATTGTTGTTTTTAGAGTTTGAAGAACTTGCTGGGCCCATAGATTGTACATGGGGTTGAGAGTTTGGGCAGTGGTAGTACTCTTGGAGCCAAATTCCAGTTTTTTATTTTAACACTTTCCCAATTAGGGCAGAGATCTCTATTGGGCCTGTTGGGCCACATTGTACCGAGAGGCATTCTTGATCACCCAGCCTAGTGCCCATTCCTCCAGTCCTTCCAATGACTTTATAAGCACACATTCTCTGTATTACAAACTTTTCTGCTTAAAATAGCCAGATTGCTTTCTGTTTCCTGAAATTTAGCTTAGCCTAATCAAAATACCCATCTGAAATCAACAGTGAGACACCAGAGACATTCCTGTGAAAGTCAGAAATAAGACAAGGAAGTTGGCTTATCAACAGTATTATTTAACATCAAAGTGGAAGCACTATTTTATTATTAGTCAAGATAATGAAAAAAAAGTATTGCAAAAGAGAAGGCAAAATTATCATTATATACCATAAGATGATATAATTGTCTACTAGAAAAATTTGAATGAATAAGCTGAAAATAAAAACTATTAAGAAAGTCTAGTGGGATAGTCAGTAAAAAATTTAACAAAAAAGATCAAAAGCTTTCCCACATAGCAATTTAGAAAATATAAAAGAAGAAATAACCTAGTCCAGTGACAAAAAAAAATACATAAGATAACTTGAAAAAATTAATAAATTTAATGCAATTTCCATGAAAACTCCAGGTCTTTTTGAACTTGGAAAATTTTATAAAGTTATCTGGTAGAATAAATATTCAAATATAGATAGAAAATTCTGAGAAAGTAAGACCAGCAAAGAAGGACTTGCCCATGAGTTATTAGAAAACATTGTAAAAAAACAGTGATTTGAGGGCATCTGGGTCACTCAGTTGGTTAAGCATCTGACTTTTGATTTTGGCTCAGGTCATGATCTCATTGAACCCCGTGACGGGCTCTGTGCTAACAGTACATAGCCTGCTTGGGATTCTCTCTCTCCCCTTTCTCTGCCTCTCTCCCACTCATGCTCTCTATTTCAAAATAAATAAATAAGCATTTTAAAAAATTGAGTGGTTTTTCTCTCAGAATGGTTATACTGACAAATGGAACTGAAGAAAAAGACCAGAGATAGACCCAACTATACATAAGAATTTAATATGTGGCAGGTATGCTGGGAAATCTGTGGAGCAAGTCTGCATTGTTCAATAAATTGTATTCTGGCAAATAACTTTTTGAAGAATTATATTCCTATATCATAATTTATACAAGAACAAATTCCATTTGTAACTAGATGAAATAAATAATCATATTGTGAAAAACTTTTAGTAAAATGTGAATTGAAGTAATTAAGAAGTATTATTTAGGCTAATAAAGCCTTATTAGCCTTAAAACCAAAGCCAGAAACCATGAAGAACACTTTGATAGACTATTTAAAAATTATAGCAAAACAAGCAATTTCACTTCTTCTCTCCCCAAATGTATGTTCAACTGAGGAACAAAATCGGGACATATATAGGAAATAAAGGTACATTATCCTTGTAATGCAAAGAATTCATATAAATCAAGAAGGAAAAAGACAAATACTTTTTCCCACTGCAAAGAAAAATGAGCTCAGAGGTGAACAGGTTGTTCACATTACATGTCAAGTGGTCACGTGAAAAACATTCAGCCCTCTAATAATCAAAGAAACACAAATTGACACAAAAGATGCCACTTTTTATTTGTGGATTGGCCATTTTAAAAAGAACAAGTCCACTGTCTTTGAGTGCATAGGACTAACTACTGTTGCACATCATTGGTGAGAGATACCTTTCTGTAGGTAATGAAGGTCTCTATATAAAAATGGTATCTAAAAATTCTGCTTTCAAGAATTTATCCTAAGAACGCTCTAAGTGAACAAAGATATTTGTACAATATTATCATGTGGTTTATGATAGTGAAAAAGTCAATGCAACCTAAGTGTTATAGAAACTGGTTGAATAAGTTGGAAAGTTCATGTAATGGCATTCTAGACAGTCATCAGAAATAAGCATGTGGGCGGGGGGGGGGCACCTGGTGGCTCAGTTGGTTGAGCATGTTCAGCTCAGGTCATGATCTCACAGTTCATGAGTTCGAGCCCCACATGGGGCTCTGTGCTGACAGCTCAGAGCCTGGAGTCTGCTTCTGATTCTGTGTCTCCCTCTCTCTCTGTCCCTCCACACTCTTGATCTGCCCCTCTCTCTCAAAAATAAACATTAAAAAAATTTTAAAAAAAGCATGTGAGTCTGTACTAGCTGTCTGAAAGATATCCACAATATATTCATGCCAGAACAGTTGAGTTCAAAGAAATAAAATCAAAACAAGTGTCTGTACATAGAAAAACTATGATATACCCAAATTTTAGTGACAGTTATTTTGGAGTAGTTAGGTTGGACAGGTTGTAATGTCTTGTTACTTATTTATACATTTCTACACCATCTGAATCTTTTGCAATAATCATTATAACCAGAAAAAAAAACCCACAAAACATCTGTAAAGAAAGAGTGAGAAGAATGAATAGAAGAAAAGGGAGTGATAGTGAAGGGGAGAAGACGCATTTTCTAGGAGGTTTACTCTTGCTTTGTTGCTTTTTTGTCTTCTGAGGCTACATTGTAAAAAATTCTCCTTCAGTTTTCTACTTTTAATCCGATCGGAGAGCCTCTTAAAATACATGTATTTAAACCAACATCTTGCAATTTAGGGAAAAATATAAGAAATCAATCCATGATCTTGAGAATTTAGGAGATTTGCCTAAGGAGAAAATTCAGTTGAATGGGATTACCAGCCACACAAGCGCCTGTAACCCAAGAGGGGCCAGAGCATATAGCAAGCACCTTGCACTGTTTGCTGCTCTGCTGCAGCAAAACCTTTCCCAACGGGAAAGTTGGGAAAGACGTGCATGTTCTTTCCTTCTTTATTCTTCTAGATACCATAGCTCATATTTATTTTTGTTCTTTGCAGCATTGCACAGTTGAATTTTGTGTTATACCTTCAGCTGGAACTGGAGACCTTCTTTATCTATGAAACTGGAGACCTTTTTTATTAACCCATTTAATAAATATGATTGAAACCTAAGCTGTGGCAGGTACTGTTCTAGATATTTGGGATTTATTAGTGTCCATGGTTCCTGGAACTTGCTTTCTATCCCTGTAAGAAACAACCATATAAAAGTAGCTATTTGTTGAAGCTATTTGCTACTTATTCAGTACCCCCAAGAGAAGTTTCTTAAGACCTAAAATCTGAAAAGTGGATAAAGGAATTCATATAAAGTTAACTCGTGGGCAAAGAGGGAAAATTTTTCCCTTTTGATTTGCCAGGGAAGTTTAGTCTATTGTTAACTCAACTTGAGTAACTGTAAGATTTTATGTCTGTCCTATTCCAATCAAACTTTCCCCCCTTTTGGAACTCCTTATCTTCCCATTTCCTCTATATCTTCATTGGCCTTGCTTTTAAAATTTTTGAATTTTTTTGTTTCACGGTATTCTAATGTACTTGTACAGTGCTTCAAATCTCAAATACCTTGTGGGGTTAGAGAACAAGATACACCATGAGGAAACAGACATATCCAGAATGTGGTGTGTTTTTTAAGACACATGACCTTCTCTCTTCAAAAAGCCAATAGTAAGAAAAGCTAAAAAATGGGAGGGATTATTATTCGAGTTTGAGAAATGGGAAAAAAACTTCTCAAAAACATAGCCAAATGTAACAAGTGACCCTTGTTTGGATCCTGGCTCAAAAGAAAGTATCCACTATAAAAGATTATCTTCAGGAAAGATGAGGAAATTTGAAGATGGCATGGAAAATAGATAATTTTAGTAAATTATTGTTAATCTTCTCAAGGCCTAATAAGAGTATTATGATTATGAAAGAGAACGTTCTTATGCTTAGAGATACATACTTAAATATGTTGGGGTGATATGTGTTCTCTGCAACTTTGGAATGATTCACCAAAATTTATGTTTTACAAACATTTATAAACAGATAAAGCACATTTGGCAAATGATAATTGTTGAATTGTTGAGTCTGGATATTGGGTAGTATTGCTGAATTAGAGTGAATTATTCTTTCATATATTCTGTGAAATATTTGGAAACTTTAAAAATTGATATATATCTATTTATTATGCAAAGATAAAATATATAAAACTGATTATAAAAAATATTCAAATATTTTAGTGAAACAATTTCTTATGCAGTAAACTTCTAAAGAAAGAGACTAACGCCTTAATTTTCTATGGGGATTAAATTTAGAGACCCTATTATTATGGTCCAATCATCACTAGAGCCACTAGAGGTGTTTGGTAGAATTTTGATTTCCAGTGTTACACAAACCTACAGACCAGTCTATGGGTAATTTACATATTCATTAGCTCCCTGAGTAGTATTTTCATTCACCTGATTTTGGGAATCATTATCTTGGATTTCATATTTTGCATTTACACTTCCTAATGTATTCTTCTTAAATGGCTATTTTCTTAGGCAAGCCATTAGAAATTGTAACAGATAAATTGTGGTTAAATTCAAAAAATATGCTTCAGGTATCATTTGTAAAATGAATCAATGAACCTTATGTTAAAACTCTTTTAGGGAATTATATACTCTACCTGATAGAGATATATCTTTCTTGTTATCTTGAGGGAGGGAGACCACAGCATTGTCACAAAAGTGAATGTGTATGTAGCCTTGAAAGGGAAAAAAGCTCTAAAATTCCTAAAGAACTTGGACAGAAATTTAGTTGAAACCCTAGAGTTATAAGGAGAAGAGTTAGCCTCGATAATGTAGTCCATTTCAATATCTATTTTTAAATTAGAATTTCTTTTATGATTTAAAGAAAAGTTGATGTCAAAGAATATGTGATCCTAAAATATTGACCAGAATAAACAAAATATAAAAAAAAAACAAACCTGTGGTTATCACAACTATACATCTAAGTACGTTCATAAAATTGTGAACACAATGAACAGAGAAAAGAATACAACAAGGGTGTTCAACTTGACTACAGGGATTTTAAGAGTACTCTTTTTACCCTGATAGCTGAAAACAGCAACAAAATTGGGCTCATTCAGGAAAAACCAGAAAAATATTGTCTTTGGAAACTGGTAACAGTCCTTTTTAGGAAAAACATGTCAGTTTCATGAACAACTCCCAGATAAAACAAAGAGGAAAAAAGTCACACACACGATTCATTCTATTAACACAACCAGCAATACAACCATCGCTCAAACCATGAGGTAGCGACAGTACAAAAAGACTGGCGCGCATATGCACACCCACACATGCTCACAATACGCCAACTACAGAATACACACAGAAAATGCGTTTACAATCTTATTACAGACAAGGAAAAGACCTTTTTTTGTTGTTTAGAAAAGGCATAGAAATGGCCTAGACGTTTTAATAAAATTATAATTAAAACTTGGAAATTAAATTATATATGAATGACTTATTTACTTTTTTCCCCTAGCACTCTGTGTTTGAATGAAATGATCTTGTATTACAACAGAAGGGGAAAGGATTCAAGCGGTGTTTTATCACCAGTCTTAAAATTCCATGGACATGCAGGGTAACTAAGATTTTTCGTAAATTTGGTATTTAAAAGATCATTTCTGAGAGAGTCGTTTCACTGGAAGTGGAAGCTAGAATATGCAGGGTTGAGAAGTGAGGGCGGAGAGAGTAGACCACTTCTTGATAAATTCGGGGTTTGTTATTTTTGCCGCTGTTACTATGACATCACTGGAAAGCTGAAATTACTCCCACTCCGGACCTTACTGAACTCTCGCGATACTAGAGCTCAGTGGCGCGCGAAACGCCGTGGGAGGGGCTGGGGTAAGATCAACCGACTTCCGGCCAGGCCGTTGTCTGGGTGGCGCGGTCGAGTCATCGTTGGGCCTCGCCGCTTCGATCTCCTGTCCCTTCCCCCCCACCCCCCGCCCCAGCGCGGGGGGTCGACCAGTCAAGTGGCGCGGGAGTCGTCTCGGATCTTCCCCTTCATTTCGCTGTGGCCAGCTCCCTGGCTCCCCGCGCTGGGGGTCTGGGGTCCTTGGGGGCCCGCGAGGCCCGGTCTGAGGGGCCGGGGCCTACGTGGGCCCGCCGCTGGGCCCCATGAGGCATAGCCTGACCAAACTGCTGGCGGCCTCAGGCAGCGACTCCCCAACCCGCAGCGAGAGTCCGGCGCCGGCCGCGACCTGCTTGCTGCCCCCGGACCTGACCCGGGCGGCGGCAGCTGCAGCGGCGGCGGCGGAGGAGGAAGAGACGGCGGCGGCCGGATCTCCCGGCCGCAAGCAGCCGCGCGGCGACGAGGGCGAGTTGGAGGCCGGGAGGGGGGGCCGCGGCGGCGTGGCCGTGCGCGCGCCCTCGCCCGAGGAGATGGAGGAGGAGGCGATCGCCAGCGTCCCCGGGGAGGAGACGGAGGACATGGACTTTCTGTCCGGGCTGGAACTGGCAGATCTTTTGGACCCCCGGCAACCGGACTGGCACCTGGAGCCCGGACTCAGCTCGCCCGGGCCTCTCTCGTCGTCCGGCGGAGGCTCGGATAGCGGCGGCCTGTGGAGAGGGGATGACGACGACGAGGCCGCGGCTGCCGAGATGCAGCGCTTTTCTGACCTGCTGCAGAGGCTCTTAAACGGCATCGGAGGCTGCAGCAGCGGCAGTGACAGTGGCAGCGGCGAAAAGAGGCGGAGAAAGTCCCCAGGAGGAGGCGCGGGCAGCAGCGGCAACGACAACAACCAGGCGGCGACAAAGAGTCCCCGGAAGGCGGCGGCGGCTGCTGCCCGTCTCAATCGGCTGAAGAAGAAGGAGTACGTGATGGGGCTGGAAAGTCGAGTCCGGGGTCTGGCAGCCGAGAACCAGGAGCTGCGGGCCGAGAATCGGGAGCTGGGCAAGCGCGTGCAGGCACTGCAGGAGGAGAGTCGATACCTACGGGCCGTCTTAGCCAACGAGACCGGACTGGCTCGCTTGCTGAGCCGGCTGAGCGGCGTGGGACTGCGGCTGACCACCTCGCTCTTCAGAGACTCGCCCGCCGGTGACCATGACTACGCTCTGCCCGTGGGAAAGCAGCAGCAGGACCTACTGGAAGAGGACGACTCGGCGGGAGGAGTGTGTCTTCATGTGGACAAGGATAAGGTGTCGGTGGAGTTCTGCTCGGCGTGCGCCCGGAAGGCGTCGTCTTCTCTTAAAATGTAGGGTCAAGTAATCTGCTCTTTATCCGCGTTTACCCCTTTCAACTCCCTTACACCATGTAAAACACCTTAGTGGGACATCTTCACTGGACACATTTCAGAGGAGGAAAACAGTAATATTGAATCTTTAAGTGTTTAGCTAAAAGCATGAATGTGACACTGTAACCAACTCCTAATGATAACATGTGACTATTAAATCTCTCTGACAGTTTCTTTTTTAGGTGATTTCCTTCCTGCCAGGCTCCGTTGTAGGGGTTACAGAACAGTCGTTCCCGCCTCACAACCTGGTAAGGATCCATCTCTTCACGTAACGCTCATGCTCTGCTGCTTAGTCTACTTTAATGGGCAACATCTCAATATGTGTGTGTGTGGAGGTTTTTTTTTCTTTTTTCTTTTTTGGAAGGTGGGAGGGGAAATCTAATTTGGGCCCTGTCCACCCTGGAAACAGACTTGTGCTGGTCAATAATGTATTTAAGATGCTTCTTCTGGTTGAAATAGCTGTTAATGTGTCCCCTTGTTCAGACTTGCGTGTACCTAGCTCTTCTGTCCCCAGTGTGGACATGGCCTTGGATGACATCGGTTCCAACTGTACACTGAAAGCTGCTAATAGAGATACAGTTTGGAGACAGTGAAACAGGTGAAGTTGAATGGAAGTTCCGAGTTGTACAAGGTGCAAATTGGAATTCCAATGTTAGAGCAACTTTTTAGAGGCTGACAATAAGTATTTGGGGCTTGCACAAATGTGATAGTTATTTTGATGGAGATGACAGAAATGTCTTAAATATTTGGGAATGCCATTTAGTTTTCAGAAGGAGATGTAGAAATACAAAGTATTCAGAGTAAAAGATTTTAATATCTCACCATTAGAGAGGTTGGAAATTAACATGCATATCTGTGTTATTGAAGGAGGAGTAATAATGGTTAATGAAATGTTTCTTTGAGGACCAGCACAGTGATTACCTTATCACTGAGTATAAATAAATTGTTAAACACTTTTACTTTTGTTGTATTAAAATTTTAGGTTAAATTTATGTATGATTAGATATTGAAGGTTGTGAAATGTGAATGAAAACGTGTAAAGTGAGGCTTCACAAAGAATCTTACTCTCCTTATTTCAAAGGTTTTTGTCCTATTTAAAAATAATTTTTAAAGTTGAGTGGTTCTGGCTACTCAAGAACACGATTGACACTTTTTCCAAAGATGGGACATATTCTTCCCTTGAAGTACTGTATTATCCATTGTCTGATTGTATAGATTCAGTTACTGTGTCCTTCAGTGTAAGAGGCATTAAGAAATTCTTTGTGAAACATCACTGTTTGATAAAGTATATACATATTTAGCATCCTTGTTTTTCTTTGTGCTAAAGTGGATACAGCTGTTGGGGCAGAAGAGACGGGACCAGCTGCTGGCCACATTTCCTGCTTTATTTTAAAAGGTAGTATAAGAAATGAGGAAAAAGAGGTAATATCAGGGCTTCTGCTGTCTTTTATTTTAAAATGTTCATAATTAAAAAGTATTTTCCAGCAGTCCAAAGATGTAAGTTATCTTACACATAAAATGTTTTGTTGTTATTTGGTTATAAAAATGGAATCCTTGTTCTTGCACAACTGTAAATGTTTTGTTGCTAGATAACACAATTTGAGACCTAACTTGGTCTCTGGTTTCCAGTGCATTACAGCATATTTTGTAAAATCATCTACTGCACTTGAGCATGAATGGGTAATAGCCAAACTCACAACCTGGAGTGATGAACCTGCTTATACCTAAGTGCAGGAGCAAGCCCCTCACAATGCAGCTGCATGGATTTTTAGTGCCTACTGAATTATATATATATATATATATATACACACACACACAAACCAAAAGTAGTTGGAAAAATTATTTGAAATGACTAATTTGTGCTATCTCTATGGAATATGTTAAATGTAGCTTTTTGAAACAGAAGCCTTGAATTGAAATTTAATTAATACTTGAACATTTTGTATATATTTCTTTGTATATAATTTTGTGCAGTACCAATGACAAAAATATGGTGTCATAATAAAACCAGGTTTGTTGATCTTTCAGTTATGGGCTCAAAGAATTTATTCATCTCTAACATGACATTGGAAAATAATGGATGAAAATAGGAAAAATGATTATTGTTAATGCTGACTTTGGGTCTTAAAAGGTTCTGGAAGCAGTAAGTGTGTTTTTCTAAAATACCATTCCCTTGGAATATTTTCTTCCTAATGTCATTGCTTTTCCTGCATTATTTGAAGTTTGGGGCTGGGGAGAAATAGTAGTCAGAGCTTTCTGAATTGGAATGCTTTGAAAATTCTAAGTGTAGATTTTTAGAATGTCATTTTATAAATGGCAGTTTTTGGAAATACTTGAGTAAGAACTTTTGAGAATGGAGATTAGTATCACCTATTTTTAAAGCTGCTTATTTAGGTTACTTACGTTTTAACTGTCTTTTCTTAGTTTCCATTTCATTCTCCTTTTTTTTTTTTCCCCTAATTTTGGTGACTTAGTGATTTTGTCATTTTTTACATCAACTTCATGGTCTTGTTTTTACATGGTATTGCATGTATTTAGGACCTAACAGGGGCTTTAAATAAATTTGATCATATTTATGTGTAAGCACATTTTACTGTAAATGTTTGGGTTTCTGAATTTACAACAGATCTGTTTATTTCAGTATGTAGTAAACAATATCTTAAAGTGTCCGATTCACTACTTGTTAATTAAAAAAAGTTATGATTAATATGAAACTGTTGTCTTACTATTTTTAGAAAATTGTGTTCTGAATGATTAGTAGTTGGATAAAGGAGATTTCTGGAATATAATAAGGATTGTTTTGAAATTTTAAGGTTTGGCTCTATTTACTTTAGTGGTTGAAAACAACTTAGTATTTGGGAAACTTTTTTTTTTTTCCCTAATTGCCTCTATGGCAAAATGATGCAGAATTAAAGAGGTAGTTTTTTTTTTAATATTTGCCTTCTGATGGTGACAGGAATTCATACATTAATTGAACTAACACATCATATTGACCTCCTATTTCTGTCATATTGACTTACTGTTTCTGCACTTTCTTGACCAGTCCTAACTAAAAAGTCCACATTTGTTAAAATGTCACACCTCTGATATAATCCGACAAAAAGTGTTCAAAATATTTTAAATATTTGTGCATTTTGTAATCACTAAATTAATCTCTCTCTCTTCTCTTTAAACAGCTTAGCAGTGTCTGCAAAAACGAATCTTTTCCTACAACCTGTTAACTGACTGGACTGATGGTAACAAAGTAATTGTGGGAGCCATGTCGGTCAAAAATTTGGCATCTGCTGAAAAAAATGAATGCCATATTCAAGTTCCCAAATTACTTCTGTACTGATTTCACTTTCCAGATTTCACTTTCCAGAAATGGAGATATGAAAAGATTCTCTGGAATCCTTGAAAGACTTAATAGAAATACATGAGACTAAGTTAATTTTGGAACAAAATCATACCCTTTTGTCTTTCATGGGAGTGATACTCAGTTCTTGCATACCTTTTAAAAATTGTAACCATTGGAGAAGAGAATTATAGTATTTCATCAAGGAATAATAGAGTCTTTACACAATCAAGAGCACATTCTGTAGAATTACATTTTAGTGGAGTAGAATTACATAAACAGGCCATCAGGGATCACAAAGCATATCATGAGTTTGTATTTATTTCCTGGAACTTGAGAGCTAATCTGAAGTATAGGCTGACCTTGCTGAGTAGAATATAAAAGTTAATGTAAAGTCCTTAACTATAAAGAGTAGTCTTTTTAAATAGATGCATTGATTTGTCTTGTGTATCTGAAAAAATTGATTATGATTAAATATGTGAGTAGTTAATTACAATTCAGGGTAATAGGATGTTTGGATTCTGAGGTTTTGGCTTCTTGAGTTTTCTCTGAGTACTTGACACTTTCTTGCATATTTTGAGGTTTCTAACGGTATCGTAGTTTCTACTGTTATATATTAAAATTTCTCTAGTGTTACTTAAGGGCTTTAGTATTCTGGATGATGGGAGTGTTTTTTTTTTTTTTTATGCGGAATGTGATTGTTTTACTTAATTGAAACATTTTTCCAGTTTATTACAAGTGTGAAAAAACACTCAAAACTCTGGATTGTTTTATTTCATTTCATTGGATTATGTTAATACATTATTTAGTCTGGTCTAGACTGAGTCATTTTATCTTACTGACTCATTGGGAAGTGTGTAGATCAGAGAGGTGGGAGGGGTAGGAGATAGCCAGAATGAATTATCATAACTATACAGTTTAGTTATTGTATGATATTATACAAAATTTATTAAATCCACTGTCGCTTGTAATCTAAGTATATTCAGTGCCTGTGCTGCCAGGCAACAATGAGCATGTGTAGTGGTTTATACTCAACTGATGGATATTCCTACAGTTCCAGCAGTATAACTGGTTGTATTTCTACAACCAAAGATTTGGCATTAACACTAGTTGGTGATGATTAATTACTCCTTTGATAGAACAGAGTGGATAACTCACTGATAATGAGTAATTACCTTTAAAAATACATGATTACCTAGTTCAGCATTTTGAAGTTCTAGTTTAAGGTCTCACTAATTTATTCAGAGTTTTAAGTTAAATAATCTGATGATTCTTAAAAGTTGAGTAGGTACTGAAATACTTTTAAGTGTTTACTTTTTCCCCCAGACTCTTATTAATACAAAGTGTTGAGACCCTCCCAAATGTTTATATTTCTGTATTTTACTGTGTACTTTTTTCTTCAGAAACCAGGTAGTTAACCCTCTAAGCTAGGGATCAGAAAGGGGAGGGTCTCCATTAGAAACTTGTAGAATGTTTTGTGTGGCCGGCATAGTATTTTTCATATATTTGAACGTGAATACCTCAATCCTGTCTGGCAGTCACTCGTTGTCTTACAATACCAGATAGCTCTCAGCTCTGATCTGTTTGTAGTAAAATGGTCATTTACTTTCAGTTTTGAAATGTAGAAAAATTAAACGAGGTGATTTAAATTTTATTCAGAAAGTAACCATCTTTAGGCATATAAATCATGCAGTATCAGGGAAAAATTGATTTTTAAAAAAATATATAGGTTGGTTAATAGAATGTTGTTGCTCATGAACTTTCCTTTTTCATTGCTTTGGTTACTGATAATAGTGTTTTTATTCCTACTTTTTTACCTTCCTCAATTTGTACATTCAAGATTTCTTAATTAGAGCCATTTCCCCCAATTTTTAAAAAGAAACCAGTTTACAATCGACTTTAATAATTTTTATAGTTTTGTTGACCCCAGATTATTTTTTCCTGAAAATTATTTTGCTTAATTTTCAATCTAATTTAAAAATGTAGTCACTGATGGTGTTTTGAAAAATTGCGTCGTTGGGATAATATGCACAGTTTGATTTTTATTGGTGGCCCAACTTTTCTTTACTGTGCCTCCAAATGCTATATCTTTGGATACCCACTGCAGTCAGTTTCCTAGACCGTCTGGCTTTTAATGTGCTATAGTTTGGGGTTTACAATGTAATATGAGCCTTCTCTCTTTCATAAAGCCAGATAACTACACCAAGTAAATTGTAAAAGACAGACTTAAATAGTTGGTTTACTATGACTGAACTGAACTATTAAAAGCTCTCTAAGGGTAGTGTTCTTAAGGTCTTAGCTACAAATGACTATTTCCCTAAATTGTAAGGAAGACCACAGCAAGTTTACATGTCATTTACCTGCCCCCATCCAAGTTTTGGTAAAGTAGATTTGTAGCAACAGATGTAAAATAACATTGTCTCTTGCTTATACTGTCCATTTTTACTAATTGGAAAGATGATCTAAAAATATATATGGTAGAGGATGGAGATGTTAGAAAGTAATTCTTTTTGGTTACAGACACCATTGTAAACTCTTGTATGGATTTATAGATGGTATTATGGTAGAAGTGTTTCAGCACAAGAAAACAATTTGTACTGAGTTACCAGTTTAGTTGTCAGAGGCTTTTGAATTATCCAGGTTGATCACGCCATTCTTTTTATTTAAGGAGTCTAATTTAGTAATATGGATTTCTTATTTTTGAAGTCAGGAGTTTTAATTTTTGCTGTGGTAAGTAGAACTCTCCTTTAAATAAAAATGACAGAATGTAAAGTATATAATTTTGGGTCAGAGAGCTTTAAATTTTTTTCTTAATTTTTATTCATTTTTTGAGGGAGAGACAGAGCATGAGTGGGGAAGGAGCAGAGAAAGAGGGAAACACAGAATCTGAAGCAGGTTCCAGGCTCTGAGCTGTCAGCACAGAGCCTGATGCGGGCTTCAAACCCATGAACCATGGAGATTATGACCTAAGCTGAAGTTGGATGCCTAACCAGCTGAGCCACCCAGGCACCCCAGGATTAGAGAGCTTTAAGTAAAGCATATTCATTATAGAAAACTGAGAAAATACAGAAAGGAACCAAAAACAAAAAGAAAAATCACCACTAATTCTCTAACCCAGAGAATATTCATAGTAAAATACAGATTTCTTTTGCTTTGTAATTGGGATCGTTCTATGTATAAATTTGTTAGGGAATACATTTTAAGGTACTTGTTGAACATCATCTTTCTGAAATATTTAAAATGAATTTTGAATTTTGTTAATTTTGTTTGAATTTAAAAATATTTAGCTGTACTGCTTTCTTTTCTTTGAGGAGACCCTGAAAGCCTATTTCACTCATGAGGCTGCATTTTCTAGGTAACAAGCTAAATTAAATTCTCCTTTCATGTAATTAAGTAGCATAAGATTATATAACAGATACATCACTGTATTTGAAAGGAATAAATAAGATGCTTGTGAATATGTTGTAGGAGGACACTTTATTTGGTAAGATTGGCTTGTTTCATAAAGGAGTGTTAGTCTAGATTCACACTGTTCAGTATTGTAGCCATTACATGTGGCTAAAAACTTTAAAGGTAAAAATGAAGTTTTCCAGTTGCACTAGTTACATCTCAGCCACATAAGGATAGTAGCTAGTTACCATGGTGATTTAGATGCTTTCACTTAAGAAAATAGTTTAAAGAAATGAGATGAAAAGTTTTAGGAAGAGGAATGTAATACGTCACTTAGAAAATTTAAATGATCTGTCTTAGGAAATGAGGAATATTAGATGAGGCTATTTCAGAAAACAAAACCGGGAGCAATAGGAAGAGTGTTCTATTTAAGTGCTACTATTTATGTCAGGTGGTGGGTTAGTCAACTTCCATATATTACATAATACCAATCTTGAGTGAGGTTACTGTTGAAGAAACTGAGGACCAGCGAGGTTAAGTTGCTCAATTAACACCACACAGCTTAAAAAAAAAAAAAAAAAAAGTCTGGGTATGTGACCCCAAAGGGTTATCCCATACTAGATGGAATCTTCAGAGGTAGAATTTGCCTTGATCTTCCAAGAACATAGATTTCCAGAGATAATTAAGATGACTCTTTAAATCGTTAATTCTATCATTCTATCACTGTATTGGCAATATCAACATATCAGCTCCAGCTGAGCCTACCATCTTTAAGACTAAGAATTGATCCCTCTATGAGGAAGGTTGTTAAATATGTTCTAAACTTCTGTGGATTAATAATACCAATGGAAAGAGTGAATTGGGAAAATGGAAGTGTGAGTAACATTTGCTGTAGTGAACTGATCCTCATCCCTGCCTCCCATTTTCATTCCAGCTTGGATTCTTTATGAGGCTTTCAGTTAAAACTGCTGTAAGGCTATTTTTCCTGTATTATGGACCAAAATATGCTTAATGTAAAGGAGTGGAGCAAGTGAAGTGAAAGAGAACATTGGGCAAATTAAAGAAGTTACACTCTTGTTTAAAGGGATGGCCCTTACTGGTATTCAGCCTTGTGTTGCCTTGTGTAGCCTTAATGTTATCGGTCCCAGAACTGTACCTCATGTGATAAATTAACAAATGTATGTTTATTCATACACTAGACATTTATTCATACATTACAGTTTTATTTTTGTGTACAAAGTTGTTTAACAATCACTGAATTTCTAGGCCAGGTTCAGGTAACTGAAGAGCCTTTATAACTAATTTATATTGTCTAGATCCAAGGTATGCTGCAAACATGGTCTGGAGCAAAATGGGAAATAACATCTTTCTAAAGACAGGCTTAGAAATTCTAGTCCAGTAAGTTAAGATGTTTCCTTTTTCTGGTAGCAGGGCTGACTCATACCTATAAGAAAACATTGAGACAATTCTCTAGAAAAGACAGTTGTATCAAATGGTACAATATCTATTAATCCCAGAAGTCTTAAGATAAAACTAGTTTAGGTAAAGATTAAGGTAATTCGGTTATTCTCTTTGATGTCATTAGTCTTTAAAACCATACTTTTGGGTTTTTTGACCCTTTATCCACTTTACCTTTGAAGGCGCATATAGCTTATATTGCTAGATATGAATTCATCAGAAAATAACTGCAATATTTGGCTTATAGCTAGCCATTTTGTGATGGAATTTTTCTTTAATGAGCTCTCATGCTTGGCAGAGTAATGTTTGCAGCTTTGTAGCTGGCATTCAATAAACAAATTAAGGTTACGAACCTATATACCCAAGAGGTATAGTGGCATCAATTTCTAGAACTGTTTTCAAATTCTTGAGAAGTAGTCATTTATATATTTTTGAAGTTTTTCAATGATTATGAGGAAAAAAAAGAATCCTACCTGGCTGCTAGGCCACCATTCACAGGTATAGCCAAGAAAACAGGGTACAGACCACCAAAAACAAGACCAACCAGTCCACCCCGTGTTATGGTACAGGTTTCACAATTCAAATCACCTAGGAAATAAATCAGTTCTAAAATGGTCATGATAGTCAAGCAAACATGATTTTTTTTTTTAATGTTTTTTTCAATGTTTATTTATTTTTGGGACAGAGAGAGACAGAGCATGAACGGGGGAGGGGCAGAGAGAGAGGGAGACACAGAATCGGAAACATGCTCCAGGCTCCGAGCCATCAGCCCAGAGCCTGACGCGGGGCTCGAACTCACGGACCGCGAGATCGTGACCTGGCTGAAGTCGGACGCTTAACCGACTGCGCCACCCAGGCGCCCCATGGCAAACATGATTTTAAAAATGCAAGCTTATCTTAAATGTGTCACAAAGAACTCAATTTTCAGGCAGCAAATACAAATCTACAAGGCATATTAGAAGGTATAATGTGTATGGATAACCTAAAATGGCCATGAATAACGAAACCATCTTAGGAAAAATACTCTAATTTGTTTTGAACTTGAATATAATAATCTCAGTTTGCACTGCTTCTGCTTTCTGCACTTGTATTGGCAAACCTGAGGTAATCTGTCTTCAGGAAACTTGTAACTCATTTTTAAAAAATGATTTTTACTTCATTTTCTGTTTTTATATTATATAGCGTGACTATTTTCATAAAATTCTTTATTCATTTCCAAATTAGTATAAGCTATTTTAAAAACAGAAAGCTAAATTAATAACTTTAAGTTTTAGTCTGTTCGGTTCACTGGGTGATAGGTTTCCCTAGATCTTAAAGATTCTTTCCACAGTGATCATGGGGATTCATGCAAAATATTCATCCAGTTTAAACCATTTTGGAACACTTAAGAGAATTTAAGTGGACTATCTCCCTTCCATCTGACCATCACCTGCAGTAATAATATTTTTATTTGAAATCAGTCAAAAAATTTTCATGATTAGCCATACAGGCATACCTTGTTTTATTGTGCTTCATTTTATCATGCTTTGCAGGTAATGCATTTTTTTTTTTTTAATTGAAGGTTTGTGGCAACTCTGTTTTGCGTAAGTCTGTAGGCACCATTTTCCCAGCAGCATTTGCCCACTTCATGTCTCTGTGTCATATTTTGGTAATTCTCATAACATTTCACACTTTTTCATTATTGTTACATTTGTTATGGTGAATGGTGATCTGTAACCAGTGATTACCACTTGTTCAAAGCTTAAATGACAGCAATATTTTTAAGGTACATGCATTGGTTTTTTTAGACATAATGCTATTGTACACTTTAAACAGACTATAGCATATTGTAAACATAACTTTTATATGCACTGGGAAACCAAAAAATTCTCTGGACTTTGCTAAAACATTCACTTTATTGCAGTAGTCTGGCTAACCTGCAATATCTCCAAGGTATGCTTATACTGAAAGCACTCAGCACATACGGTAAACAATCAAAAGGAAATGAAGTCTCCATATATTTGTAATTCTTGTATATACATTTAGTGCATTGGGAGATTTAATCTATAAAGGGTCTTATTCCCTTCAGTTTTTCCCCCCCTTTTTTCCTCTATACAATTTTTTTGAAAACTAAGGCAGCGGGGTGCCTGGGTGGCTCAGTCGGTTAAGTGTCTGACTTCGGCTCAGGTCATGATCTCACGGTCTGTGAGTTCGAGCCCCACGTCGGGCTCTGTGCTGACAGCTAAGAGCCTGGAGCCTGTTTCAGATTCTGTGTCTCCCTCTCTCTCTGACCCTACCCCATTCATGCTCTGTCTCTCTCTCTCAAAAATAAATAAACGTTAAAGAAAAAAGAAAACTAAGGAAGCATTTAAAAAAAAAAATTACACATATTTCTTTAAGTATTGTGGGAAAGAACTTAGCTAAAGAAAACTATAACTGCTATGAGTGTGCATTTCACTTGCATAGAAGACTAACTTGTTATATGAACTGCCACTTTATACAGGCTAGCAAGTTTCAGTCTTATCCATGCACCGACTAAGATATATCATATTAACCTGGTGTTAATATTTAAGGATTAATGTAAAGTGCAAATAATATATACCAAAGCAAACTCTGGTGATAGTGAAATCGAATTTACCTGTATTCAAAGGTAGATTTACAAAACCTTTGTAAGATGCATGCGCAGTCAAAAATGGGATCACTGCCATTGGTAAGCCAGCAGCTATACGAGCCTGTGTCACGTTTAAGATGCGTCGAAAAAGACTATTTGCTATTAGACCACAGAGAGCAGCATTAAGTCCGATATAAACTGATCCATGTTCAAATAGATTCCTGAATGGTGAGAAAAAAAGAGTAACTTTTTTTGTGTGTGCTGTCCAACAATTCTGGTGTAAACACGACAGAATTATAGGAGTAACAGGATACCACATTTATCCCTTAGAGTTCTGTAAAACAAAAACCTTTTAGAATAATGTTTTTTTTTTTAATTTTTTTTTCCACGTTTATTTATTTTTGGGACAGAGAGAGACAGAGCATGAACGGGGGAGGGGCAGAGAGAGAGGGAGACACAGAATCGGAAACAGGCTCCAGGCTCCGAGCCATCAGCCCAGAGCCCGACGCGGGTCTCGAACTCACGGACCGCGAGATCTTGACCTGGCTGAAGTCGGACGCTTAACCGACTGCGCCACCCAGGCGCCCCTAGAATAATGTTTTATGTATAGATTTTTATTCTAAGGTCTTTTGAATTTGTTCAACAATTAAGGATAGAGTGATACATTTAGATCTTGCTGAATGGACTTTGTGATTTTGCATGAGACAGTATAGAAATTTCCCACAACAATGTAACCGGGAAGAGCTTCTGAAGGGTCTTGTGAATGCCTCTTCTTTGGGCTCCCACAATATCCAATACTTAACTCTAGCACAACAGATGATAAGGTGGATCTATCTTACAAACACTTCTATGTCAGGCTTCCCCACCAGTCTTCAAGTAAATAACTTGAAGATAATGGATACAAAGATATATTTGTCTTGTTTTCAGTAGCACCTGACACCTAAAAGGCATTCATTAAGGTGAAATTAATAGGTTTCCTTGCACTTTACCCTGAAGGATTAGAATCAGGATAGGGAGGTGGAAGAGTACTAATATTTAAGGGATATCCTATGCTAGGTACTTTAGAACAACCCACTGAAATAAAGAAGAAATTGATGTTTTGAGTTAGTAAGAGGTAGAATTGGTTTTTAGCCAAGGTATGTATGAATTTTAAAATGCATGTTCCATGCTTTCTTTAGTTTTGGAAAAAAATAATACCTAAACGTATTGCTGGATACTGAAAGTACTCCAGACTCTTTAGCCTACCACTTTTCTACCACCTGCCTTGCCATCTACAACACAGGCATCAAACTCTAAAAATTTCTCATTATTTATTTAGCCAGACGACCCACACAATGCCCCCTAATTTCTGTGGTTAACACTCATCTTAAAAAGTTTTTCTAGGAATTCCTAATTGAGCTTCCTACATTGTATAAGGCATTACTTTTCTTACCTGTCACTCTGCAATCATAATGGTGCTTGTCATTCAATCACTGAGTACCTACTACACGCAGCAGACTTGATGCTGGAGACAAAAAATTATCTATCTTCTACCTTCAGTGTTTTCATAGTTTATTATTGGAGGATGAAAGACATGTGAGCATGAGATAAAACAAGTCTATTGAAATCGTAATGGAAGTATAAGAGAGAGGCAGTTTAGAAACTTAGGGTACACAAGATATATTTAAAAAGTGAGGAGAGCCTAGAGAACCTTCCAAACAATAACAGAAAACCCATGAAAGTGAAAGACCTACGTATTTTTGTATTTTTGAATAGCAAAGTTTATGGCCTCCCAAATTTTAATTTCTTATGGTTTAGAGTCACATTTTTTAGTTAGTAATTCAGTACAAAACAGTTACTATCTAGCAGCTCCTTTGCAAGTCAGTTTTCCAAGAAAGTGCCTATATTACTAGAAACTCATGACTGTTTGGCAAGACACACACAAAACAACTAGACAACATGAATGAAACACATGAAATAGAAGATCACAATTAAGTGGCAATGAAATATATGGTACATAAAATTATTTTGTAGATCAGAAAGTGAAGTTTTTGATATTAAAGTTTCATACACCTCAGGACTTTTCAAATACCTATTAAACATATCTAATGATAATGCAAGACCAGGTGAGGATTCAAACTTAAGAGAACAAGGATAAGAAAATAGGAATGGGAAAAATATGAAATAAGTCAAAGATAAGGAGACACTCATCTGCCCTGTTCAGGTGCCAATGCCTGAGAGCAATTTTTACTTCCAAATTAAAGCTTACTTACTATGCAGTTCCAGCTTACTTCCCCACTGTTTCTGCATTCTTATTTGGTGAAAGTCCCAGTGAGATAGCCTGCTTTTTTCAAAGCTGCCACCACCTATTATGTCAGTCTTTCTGGCTCTCTACCTTACTGAGCTGGAAACATGGACACAGGCCCTTTATTGCTTGAAAAGTTCTGTTACCTCCCTCAGGAAAACAACAAAAGGACGTACAATGTGTGTGTGTGTGTGTGTGTGTGTGTGTGTGTGTGTGTGTGTGTGTGTGTGGTGGGGGAAGAGCTGTAGGATATACAGCTTATGAATCTCACCAAGTTCTTATTGCTGCCCTTGGTCTATAGGTTCTCTCTTGTTGGGCTAAGTAGCAGCAAGACTGGAATTTACTCCAAAATGTATTTCAAATCCACCTTTTTCATGTCCAATGACCCCACCCCTGCCATCACCACCTACCAACATTACTATACCAGTTTTCTTACTGGTCTTAAATTTCTCTCCTACCTTAAATCTAGTTCCCCAAAGCAACTGGAATGTTTAGAAATGTTACCTGGATCACATCATTCCCTGCTTAGAACTCTTCCTTTTCCTTCAATCTTATGCCCACTTCCCTGTTTTTCAGTAACACTGATTCCTCAGGTATGATCAACATTTTGCCACCTTGTGGCCTAGGCATATGCCATCCACTCTGCCTGAGATACTGTGTCTCTCTCCTCCCTAGGCTGGCTCGCCTTCATGCTTTTTGGTCTCATAATTTCTCTTTAAATGGAACCTATTCAGAGAGGTCTTCCTGCTATAGAAATGCACTATTCAGTGCTGTCTTCAGAGATACTCTGTTTCCTATATAGCCTTTTTCTATTTAATAATATAGATCTTTAAGCCATGATCTCATTTCTCTGGCATTTCTTGTCATGTGTGTCACATGGCACTCTCTTGGACTGTAAAACATAGTTCTAGAAATAAACTGACAAGACAATTTAAAAGCCATCTTAAAGGTCTATTATTTAGATGAGTCTATAAATGTTCACATCTGACTATACTCTTACCTAAATGGAAAAACTGAGCACTATCATATAATTAGATATGTCCAAAGGCATGAATTCTAGCCTTAACTTCAAGCAAAATAGTTAACCTCTCCTGGTCTTGGGTTTTCTCAGTAAGGCAAGAAAAAGAACTCAGTTTCCTTCTGACATTTTATGTTTATATTCAAATCAAATAAATGTGAGATAATGAACGAATGACGAAAATCCACCTGGTAAAAGATATTTTTAAATTAAATTTAAATTAAATTACCTTTCTGCTTCTGGGAGGTGGTTAATTTTTCTGGTTATGATATTGAAAATTAAGTCTTCCTTGACAGTATCATCTGGTTCATGATTTTTCATCTTGAGCCTTAAAAAATTAAAATATTTCTCAATAATATGTATCTATAGAAAAACAACAAAAAGGCTTATAAAAAGCTTTATAAATACCATAAATATTTAATTAAAAAATTAGCTATAACTTGAATTCATAATCTGAAAAATCAATGCATACACACCATACCAAAAAATATATTCTAAGTGAAATAGAATCAGAACATGAAGAGCAACCCATAAAGCTTCTAGGAAATACAGAATAGCTTTATAATCCTTAAAATATTTCTGAATTTGTAAACAGCACTAAACATAACACCTAAAGCTAACATTAAGCCAATATTAACTGATTAAAATTAAGAACTTGGGTTGATCAATAGCTACTATAAAGATAAGCCAGTCTGGGAGAAAATGTCTGCAATATAACTGACAGAAGAGCAGTTAGTACCCAGAATATGTAAAGAAGTGCATATATCAAGAAAAAGGCAAGCAACCCAATAGAAAAGTTGACACAAGGTTTGAACAGGTACTTTCACAAAGAGGGAAGCAAACAGCCAATAAATATGAAAATATGTTTAACCTCATTATAAAAAATTAAAACCACCATGAGATATCAGTCTGTACCTGGGTTGGCTAAATTAAAACCTCACAATTTCAATTACTGGCAAAAATGCTGGGTAACTGGAACTCTCATGTGCCACTGGTCAAAGTGTACACAACCACTTTAGAATAAAGAATTTGGTATTTTTTAGTAGGTAGAAGAAACATATAATCAATTTCACTTTCAGGTATACCCTAAAGTAGAAATCTGCACACTTTCTCTAAAGGGCCAGCTAGTAATGTAGAGTAGGGGGATGGTGAACTATGAGTATTAGCCTGAAGATTTAGCTCATTAAACAAGATTTCAAGGTAGCAGAGTTCAAAGCAAAAGTTCAGAAATAACAGCAAAATACAACACAGTTTTATGAAATTAGATTTTTGTTATACATTTGCTATGAGATTAATTTACAACACCAATTTCTTGCTGGGTACCTGTTAGATATAAGACCTCATTTGGAACATGTTGAGTGAAATGAAATTTCATATCCCTAGATTTAAAATTAATAAGTACAATGTAGACTTAGAAATTTACATCTAGTTTCCTGGACACTAACTTTTTGAGGGTCTTGGTTATAGTACCATGACAGACACCATCTCTGACCTACAGGAACTTTGAATAATTCTGTTTATGTGCTGGAGGCGCACGTGTGTTGTGTGGATCGATATAGAAATTCAGTAAAAACAGAGAAATTTGGGGTGCCTGGCTGGCTCAGACGGTTAAGCCACCGACTTCAGCTCGGGTCGTGATCTCGCTGTTCCTGAGTTCAAGACCCCTCTGCGCTGACACCGCAGAGCCTGGAGCCTGTTTCAGATTCTGTCTCCCCCCTCTCTGCCCCTCCCCCGCTCACGCTCTGTCTCTCCTTCTAAAATAGATATTATAAAAAAAAATCTAAAAAATGTACTGAGAAAGTGTACGATGTATATAGTTCTGAAATAAATTGTTTCCTTAGAAAGTCCAGCCTGCTGCTGGACTAGTTTTCTATTTTATGCTCTGCATATTGACGAGGTTCCGAGTTCTGTGAACTAGCTTTTTCTAACATGTGGCTATTAAAAGTCTTCCTTAATTCAAAAAAGTTCTGCCATAGCAGCCTGCAGTAGGCCTTTGTATCTGCGTTACTAACAATAAATCCAGGGGTGCCTGGCTGCTCAGTCCGAAGAGCATGCGACTCTTGATCTCGGGGGTCCTCAGTTCAAAGAGCATGCGACTCTGTTGATTTCGGGGGTCGTGAGTTTGAGCTCCACTTTGGGTGTAAAGATTACTTTCAAAAAATTTTTTAATAAAATAAAAACAAAAACATAATGAATCCAAGTCCAAAACAATGTCACCTTTAAATCCTACAAACATTTTTAAAAGCTTTTGCTTTAGCTATCTCACAGCCCTCAGGATAGCTCTTAGATAGGCAAAGGGCCAAGTGGGGCCTCTGAAAATTAAGTTAGGCCAGGGTCACCCTGGCTATTAGCAGTAAAGCCAGGATTAAATTCAAACGCAGACTTTTTTTTTTTTTTTCCTATTAGCTTAATTTAAATATAAGGTCTTTTCTTCTAGGATGTAAAGTGAAGAGACGGTAGGCGTCGTCTCCCCTCCTCCCTCTTCCGACCCAGTCAGTGGATCTCATTCCCGTGCTGCAGGTGAGCGGCACGTCACCGCGCTGTACCTCTCTTGGTACCCGAGCATTTACTGCACCCTTTCCCCAGAATGCCATTACCTTATGCTCTGCTCACAACCCTCCTCGGCACGCTGGGGTTCACGCCAACCTTTGCTCAACTAGCCTGAACGCAGCCATCTTTGGCTGACACGTGACTTGGGTCAGGCAGGCGCCGGGTCGCGGGCCCTGATTGGGCTTCCAGCACAGAGGTTGCCTGCAGTAGAAACTTCCTGCTGGGGGAGTTCAGCCGACGGAAGTGGTGGGCCGCTGAGTGAGGAGTGGGTTTTCGGGAGCGCAGAGGGTGCTTGTTAACAACCTATCCCCCGCCTTCCAGGACAGAGTCTGTGGAAATTGTGCAATTTCGGTATCAGAGTGACCGTAATGCTTCTCCTTTCACTGAAAACCTACCTTGGACACATTACTTCAGTTCCTGGCCAATAGAGCCAACCTCATGTGTTGAGATAGGGTATATAGAAAACTGCACAGCCCTTGGCATGCTATAGGTAGTTAAAAGAAGCTGAGATTTCTTGGCTCCATCGGTTTTTTTATTCTCCCTTGAATCTTAAGTTCCCGTGCTACGTTGTGATCTGGTTAAATGTTCCACCACATTCTGAACACCTCAAGAGCAAGCGAGAGTTGTTGTTTTTTTTTTTTTTTTTTTTTTTTTTTTTTTTTTTTCTGAGGATCTCTGGTGCCCTGCTGAGGACTGCTTATTAAAAAAAAAAGGTTGGGTGAATTATGGTGAAAGAAAAACTAGAGAGAGAGCTAGTGGCTTCGTAAGTCAGAACAATTGAGAACCAAAGTCTTGGACCAAGCCTCTGAAGACCTCTCAGTTCTCATCTCCATTGGTTCTTTTCTCATCTATAAAACAGGAGGGGAAATACTCTCCTTGATTATTTTGTAAAGTTGTGAGGATCCTATAAAAGTGCTTGCCAAGGTTGCTTTGGAAATGACTGAGCTTTATCAAGGAGAAAGAGGTATTCAAAATAAAGAGGGAAAATTTCATTGGCGAGGTGAGGAGAAGAGTGCCCAAAACTCCTTTGGCTGGGAGGAATTTATCCAATGTCAAATCGTCGCTGGTCAATAAACCAGAAAATTAAAACAGGTCCTCAGATTCCAAGCCAAAAAGCCAGTATACTCCTCACCTGGAAAGTTTCCTAGGTAAAAGTCAGAGACAGTTTGAGAAAACCAGCTTAAGATGCTAACCGTAACGTCTGTTCGCACGCGTGAGTGCGTGCGCAAGTGACTACTTTGTCTCCATTCTATACTCATTCAAATTTAATTTTTAACGGTTTTAAGCTAATTTTAAAATCTATAAATATTCGTGCTGTACAGTATCTGCAGCATGCCATTCTGAAGTAATAAAAGCAATTTAGTAATTGAGATTTTATTTAAAAAATCAGTTCTTCACAAGAAGAAACGTCCATTTCATCTAAATTCTCAAATTATTAGCTTAAATTGTTTACTATATTTTCTTATTAGCCTTTAAGTCTGTAGAACGGGTAGTGAGATCACATTTCTCTTGATATCTGTCATTTGTGTCTGTCTTCTCTTTTTTTGAGTGTCTGGTCAATCTGGCTAATGGTTGGTTTGATCTTCTCAAGTAACCGGATTGTTTTTTCTTTTTTAAATTCCATTGTGGTTTTTTTTTTGTTGTTGTTGTTTTGTCTTCAATTTGATTGTTTTGTACTTTGATCTATATTATTTGTTTTCTTCTTCCTACCTGGGATTTAGTTGCTCCTCTATAATTTTTTTTTTAATTTATTTATTTATTTTGAGGAGCAGGGGAGGGACAGAGGGACAGAGAATCCCAAGCAGGCTCACACCAGCAGCACAGAACCTGTAATGGGGCTCCAACCCACTAACATGATATCATGACCTGAGCTGAAATCAAGAATCGGGGGCTTATCTCCAAATTCTTTAGGAAGGAGCTGAGGCCATTTGAAGTGAGATCTTTCTCCCACCCCCAACATATGTGTTTAGTGCTATGAATTTCCCTCCAAGTACTGCTTTAACTGTATCCCACATATTTTGAAATGGTTATCATTTTAATTTGGTTCAAAACACTTTCTTTTTTTAATTTTTTTAAATGTTTATTTATTTTTGAGAGAGAGACAGAGAGAGTGTGAGTGGGGAGGGGAAGACAGAGAAGGAGACACCGAATCTGAAGCAGGCTCCAGGCTCTGAGCGTCAGCACAGAGCCCGATGTGGGGCTCGAACTCAAGAACTGAACCATGAGATCATGACCTGAGCCAAAGTTGGATGCTTAAACGACTGAGTCAGCCAGGAGCCCCTGGTTCAAAACACTTTCTAATTTCTCTTTGCTTTTTTTCTTTGATCCATCAGCTATTTAGAAGTATGTTTATTAGTTTTCTAATAGTTCCAATTCCCCATGTACCTTTCTGTTAATATTTCTAATTCAATTCCATTATGGTCACAGAATATACTTTGTATGATTTGGATCCTTTAAAATTTATTGATATTTATAGCCCAGATTCTGGTCCATGTTGATAAATGTTCCATGTTTGATTGAAAATAATGTATATGCTGCTGTTGTTGTGCCAAGTGTTCTAAGACATCAGTTATCACAAATTGGTTGATAGCATTGTTTAAGACTTTTTATCCTTTCTGAATTGCTACCAACTTGTTCTATCAGTCACTGAGAGGTTAATGAAATCTCCAACTATTATGGAAATTTTCCTATTGTTCCTTTCAATTCTATCAGTTCTTGCTTCATGTGTTTTGAAGTTCCATATTATATGAATAAATATTTAGGATAAATTGATCCCTGTATAACTATGAAATTACCTTCTTAATAATTGGTAATATCTTTTGCTTTGTAATTCACTTTGTTTAATATTAATATAGCTACTACAGTAACTTTTTGAAATTAGTATAAATATGACATAGCTTTCCCTATCCTTTTGCTTTTTAACCTACTTGTGTCTTTGTACTTAATGCAGGCTTTATAGGCAGGAGATAATTGGATTTTTAAAATCTAAATTGACAATTTCTGACTTTTAATGAAGGGGGGTGGTTAGGCCATTTGTATTTAATATGATTTTTATATCCCAGGGTTTAAAATATATCACCTTGAAATCTGTTTTCTATTTCTTCCATCTGTTCTATGTCCCCCTTTTCTTTCTGCTTTTGTTTGTTTGTTTTGACTACTTGAATATTTTTATTACATTCTATTCATTTACTGGCCTATTACCTACAGTTCTTTTTAAAAATTGCAATGATTGCTTTAGCATGTATAGTACTGTATACACCTGTTTTAGTTTCCTCAGGCTATTGTAAGAAAGTACCAGAAACTGGGCAGCTTACAACAACAAATTTATTTGCTCACTGTTTTGGAGGCTAGAAATCTGAAATCAATGTATTGGCAGGGTTGGTTCCTACTGGAGGTGTTGAAGGACAATTTGTTCCATGCTTCTCTCCTAGCTTCTGGTGTTTGCTGGCAAACCTTGATGTCTCTGGTCAATGCATTGCTCCAATTTCTTCTGTATTCACATGGCATCTATCCCTGTGTCTTTGTGCTTTCACAGGGTCTTTTTCCCTCTGTGTGTGCCTATGTACCCAAATTTCTCTAGTCTAATGAAAATGCTAGTCATTCATTAAGGGCCCACCCTAATCCAATATACCTCATCTTAACTTGATTACATCTGCAAAGACCCTGTTTCCAAATAAGGATGCATTCACAGGTACTGAGGATTAGAACTTGCAAATATATTTTGGAGGGACACAATTAAACCTGCAACATCTTTAACTTATCACAACCTATCTTCAAGTAATATTATACCATTTTATGTATGATAAAAGAATGTTACAACAGTATACTTTTCTTTATTTCTTCTTGGTCTTTTCATTATTATCATACATTTACTTCTAAGTATGTTATAAACAACACAATACATGGTTATTTTTTGTTTATTTCAATGGTCATTTGTCTTTGAAAGCATTTTTTTTAATGTTTATTTGTTTTTGAGAGAGAGCGAGCGAGCACACACATAAGCTGGGGAGGGGGTGGCACACAAGCCAGGGGTGGGTGGTGCAGAGAGGGAGACACAGAATCCAAAGCAGGTTTCAGGCTCTGAACTGTCAGCATAGAGCCCAATGCGGGGCTCGAACTCACAAGCCATGAGATCATGACCTGAACTGAAGTTGAAGGCTCTACGGACTGAGCCACCCAGGTTTCCCTGAAACACTTTTAAAACTAAGAAAATTTACCTTTATCCACATATTTTCCATCTGTAGTACTCTTCATTCTTTTTATTTATTTTTATTTATTTATTTTATTTTATTTTTATTCATTTATTTAGCCTTTTAATTTTATTTTTTATTATAAAATATGTAAATGTTTGAAAACAAAAATTGGGAATTACTATTGGTAATTAGTTGCACATATAGTAATAATTAATTGGAAGCAAAATATTACATTTCAAAGTATGATATTCAAATTATGATAAGCATATCCTTATCAAAACTGTTAATTTATTTTTTTTTATTTTTATTTAGATTCCAGTTAACATGTAGTGTAATATTGGATTCAGGAGTAGAATTTAGTGATTCATCACTTACATATAACACCCAATGCTCAACACAACAAGAGCCCTCCTTAATACCCCTTCATTCTTTTTATAGATATTCCATTTGGTATCATTTTCTTTCTACTGTCATTTCTTAGAATGCAAATCTTCTGGTAGTGGATTCTCTCACATTTTTCCAACTCCAAAAAGTATTTAACCTTAGTTTTAAAATTGTGGTAAAAAACACATAACATCAAATTTACCATGTTAACCATTTAAAAATGTTTGGTTCAGTAATGTTAAGTATATTCAGTGTTATGCAACAGATCTCTATATTTTTTCTTTTTTTTTTAGGTTTTTTAATGTTTTTATTTTATTTTTGAGAGAGAGAGACAGAGTGTGAGTGGGGGAGAGGCAGAGAGAGAGAGGGAGACACAGAATGTAAAGCTGGCTCCAGGCTCTGAGCTGTCAGCACAGAGCCTGACGCAAGGCTCGAACCCACGAACTGTGAGACCATGACCTGAGCTGAAGTCAGATGCTTAACTGACTGAGCCACCCAGGAGCCCCTATAATTTTTTCTCTACTGAAGTTCTATACCCACTTAATACTAATTACTCCTCTCCACTCCTCTCAGCCTTTGGTAAACACCTTTCTACTTTCTGTTTCTTTGGATTTAGCTACTTTAGATACTTCATATAAGTGGAATCATACTTTATTTGTTTTTTGTGACTGGCTTATTTTATTTGGTAAATTTCCATCCATTCTGCAGCATGTTACAGGATTTACTGCTTTTTAAAGAATGCATAATATTATGGAGCACCTGGGTGGCTCAATCAGTTAAGCATCTGACTTTGGTTCAGGTCACGATCTCACAGTTCTGTGAGTTTGAGCCCTGCATCTGATGAGCTGAAGCCCCACCTTGGGTGTGCCCCACTTCTCTCTCTCTCTCTCTCTCTCTCTCTCTCTCTCTCTCTCTCTCTCT